>NW_007730551.1:173623-175983 GCF_000696425.1 Galeopterus variegatus
ATTTAAAAATGGGCAAAGAAGCTAAATACACATTTTTGAAAATAAGGCATACAAATGGCCAATAGGAACATGAAAAAATGCTATTACTAGTCATCAGGGAAATGCAAATTAAAACCACACTGAGATATCATCTCACCCTAGTTAAACTGGCTATAATAAAAAAGACAGAGAATAACAAATCCCGGCAAGAATATGGAGAGAAGGGAATGCTCCAACTGTTGGTGGGACTGTAAATTAGTACAGCCACTATGGAAAACAGTATGGAGATTTCTCAAACAACTACAGATAGATCTTCCATATGATCCAGCAATCCCACTTCTGGGTATGTAACCAAAGGAATGGAAATCAAGTCAAAGGGAGACTTGCACTCCCATGTTCATTGCAGCTCTGTTCACAATAGCCAAGACATGGAACCAACATAAATGTCCATCAATGGATGATTGGATAAGGAAAATGTGGTATATATACACCATGGAACACTACTCTGCCATAAAAAAGAATGAAATTCTCCCATTTGCAACAACATGGATGAGCTTGGAGAAACTTATACTGAGTGAAATAAGCAAAGCACATAGGGATAAACACCGTATGTACTCACTCATATGTGGGGGCTAAGAGAAAAAGAAGGAAGGAAAGAAAGACCACAGTGCTGTGTTGGACTTTCAGAGGGAAAGAAAATACCTAGGGATACAAAGTGGAGTGGGGAAAGGGGGATGGGGAGGGAGGCTGGGGATAACTGGAGGGATGACTGGGTGGGGGACACATGGTATAATCACATTTTGTGGTAATGGGCAAGCTGCCAGTATGTTTGGCCATCACATCTTAGGCACGAGTGGTGACAATTTGTTTTGTACCCCATGAATACTCATAACTAATATAAATAAATAAAAAGACGGTTTGAGTAGGAAAATGTATAGATTTTACATTTTGGATAACTTGGTTTTCTATCGAAACCCTGCTCCTCCAAGTTACTAACCTCTGTGATCCTCAGCTTCTTCATCTATAAGACAAGGATAATGAAACTTTTATCACAGGGTTAATCCAGCACCTCAGAGTGATTTTTATCTGGTTTGAAGTTCTTTCCCATAAAAGTAATCATCCTGGATCTTCCTCAATGGTATTCTGAAACCAATTACCACATAAGTTTATATTCAATGAGAACACACATGCACACAGAATAGATGGTATAAAAAGGGCTCTAGGGCCCACAACAACTAGTCTTGGATTTAGGCTGACTCAGAAGATTCTACAACCAGAGAAGCTGCAACTAAACTGAGGTAGAGAGAGCANAAAGCTATAGTAACCAAAACAGCATGGCACTGGCATAAAAACAGACACTCAGACCAGTGGAGCAGAATAGAGAACCTGGAAATCATCTCTCAGGCTTAGAGCCATCTGATATTTGACAAAGGCAACAAAAACATACATTGGAGAAATGACGGCCTCTTCAATAAGTGGTGCTGGGAAACTTGGATATCCATATGTAGAAGAATGAAACTAGATATGTACATCTCACCATATACTAAAATCACCTCAAAATGGATTAAAGACTTAAATATAGGACCTGAAACAGTAAAATTCCTAAAGGAAAATATAGGTGAAACACTTCAGGAACTAGGTCTGGGCATAGACGTTATGAACATGAGCCTAAAAGCACAAGCAGCAAAAGAAAAAATAAACAAATGGGACTATATNCTGAAACCAATTACCACATAAGTTTATATTCAATGAGAACACACATGCACACAGAATAGATAGTATAAAAAGGGCTCTAGGGCCCACAACAACTAGTCTTGGATTTAGGCTGACTCAGAAGATTCTACAACCAGAGAAGCTGCAACTAAACTGAGGTAGAGAGAGCACACTGCCAGAGAAGCTGCAACTAAACTGAGGAAAGATGCTGGATCTACTCCCGGGTGAAACACTGATGTGTTGTGTGCCCGTGGATGTCACTCAACCTTTCTGTGCAGATATTTCCAATCTGTAAAGTGAAATTCTGGAACCTGATGATCTGTTTTTTCCAGCTCCACAATTCCAGGGACATAGGAATTATGTTATTTATACATAGCTACCCCTTGCCTATACCAAGTACAGCTTTGGAGTGTTTACATATATATAGCCAGACCTTCTCTTTCTTTAAATAGTGACATCACAGTATCTGCCTGACTACATTTAATCTTTGAGGTAATTGTTCAATATGCTAACAAATTATATTTTAAGTGATTATCATTTTTATTGCCATATGTAGCAAATTATATCAAAACATTATATTCTAAACAGACATTATAGGCTCTTAAGGGAATACCCAAGTGTATTCCTGGGAAAAAAGTCTTAAAATAAATATATAATCTTTTTTTTTT
>NW_007730551.1:176773-177349 GCF_000696425.1 Galeopterus variegatus
GTTGCGCCCGCACCATGCTCAGCCAGTGAGCAGGAACCGGTCTCCACATGGGATCCAAACCGTCGGCGGGAGCGCCGCTACACTCCCAAGCAGCGCACTCTCCAGTGTGCCACCAGGCTGGCCCATAAATATATAATCTTAAAAATCGATGTTCAGTTTGACTTAATAAAGACAGATAATGAGGAAATATGGTTTTTACCATTTAGTTACATTTACGGAAAATTATTAATTTAGCCCACAATGATAAGTTCACATGTTAAAAAGAACATAAATACATAAAATTTTTATATGGCAAAACTACATATATAGTTACACATTCTTAATTATTTGAAGTGAGTCTTGGTTCTAATAAGCTAGTGATAAGATAAGCATTACCATGGCTGATTCTGAGGGTTAGAATGGACCCCCAATTAGGGGATTTGCATGACTAACTTTCCATTCCGCTTCAACTGTTCCTGTAGCAATCAACAAAGCATTGCCATTCCATTTAAGCCATTGTCCTAACTCTCTCATATAATATAGCAATGAATTAAAAACTGGGTTGATTGCAATGATGAGTATGCTAATTATCCTGAT
>NW_007730551.1:177404-182658 GCF_000696425.1 Galeopterus variegatus
TTCTGAACTCCGCAAATATGTATAATCAATTATGCTTCAATTTTTTTAAAAATTGGGTTCATATTCTCATCATAAAGTCTTCTGATGTTTCATTATCTTCTATGCCTCTCCCTTTGGTATATCTATAAACCTCTGTATTAGTCCGTTTTTGTTGCTTACAACAAAGTATACTGAACTGGGTGATTTATAAAGAAAATGAAATATATTGCTTACTGAGACTTTAGTTAGTTGCTGAGACTGGGAAGTTCAAAGTCCATCCAGTGGTGGTGACAGTGACCCAGGGGTCTCACATTTCCAGATGGTGGAAGCAGAGCATGAGAGACAGACTCTCCCCTTCTTTTAAAGCCCTCAGAACCATGCCCCTGACCGCCATTTGTAATCCATTCACTACCGCATGATCCTACAATCCAATCACCTCTTCGAGACTCCACCTTTCAACTAACATAATAGGATTTCCTACCCTCTTAACAGTCACAGTGGGGGCTAAGTTTCTAATGCATAAAACTTGGGGAACACAGTTCAAGCTCCAGTGAGTTCTGGGGGTGCATAACTCAATCCACTACAACCTCACTGAACTGAACTGTCTGAAAAATCAAAATGACCCTTTCCTTGTAGTAGGGTTGCCAAATTTAGCAAATTAAAAAGCAGGATGCTCATTTAAATTTGAATTCGGATAAATAATATAACTGTTTAGTGTAAGTATGTCTTAAGTACTGCATGGAACATTCTTACAGTACAAAATTATTTGTTATTTATCTGAAATGCAAATTTAACTGGGATTCAAAAAAATTCTGCTTTTTATCTGGCAACCCAGGCTAGTAGCCCACCTTAGCCCTTTGATAGGATCCAGGAAGTACACTGAGATCCTGGTGATGGTGATGATGGTGACAGCATCCGATTTTTATAAAGTGTATATTAGGTGTCAAAAAATCGTGAGCTTTTCTCATTGTATAATTTGGTATGTCTTTCTTGAGTTAATCTGTTTTGTGTTTAATTGTCTGAAAATTCCTGCAATTGAGGTCCCATATTTTGCCAACCTCTTACCAAAGCACTGAGGAAAAGACATTGAAAAAACAAGAGTGGTGTTTTCTTGATAGAGCCCCACATAGTATGAAAAAGACATCTGATAATACTCTTCCAACAGGTGTAATGAGAGAGTAAACAAGGGGAACTTCTTTACCTTGGAGTATAGTTGTGGTGTAGAGAAGTAGAGAAGGTCTCTTAGATTCTGAGACCTAAAGCTTGAGTATGCATGTGCCAGAAAAGCACTGAGGGAGGATTGGGGGAATCTGGCAAGGTGAAAGAGGGAAAGCCATTGTGGACAGAATATGGTAAGTGGGGTACCAAGGGCAAGAAATGTGTCCACAGAAATAGGTGGGGCCAGACCATGTGGGATATTTTGGGAGGTTAAAGACTTCAGTTTTGTTTTAATGGCATGAAGAAGCCCTCGGAGGCTTTTTAGCAGAGTGGTGATGTGATCAAAACTGCCTAGTTCAATGGTCTTTCTGGTNGGAGGCTTTTTAGCAGAGTGGTGATGTGATCAAAACTGCCTAGTTCAATGGTCTTTCTGGTTGCAGTGCAGAAAATGAAACAGAAAGGGGAAAGAGTCCATCTGGGGAGAACAGGCCATTGAAGTATAGGAATCATGAAACGAGAATGTCTTAAAGTGGTGGGATAATGAGAGAGAAATATTTTGGAACCAGAAATTACAGGATTTATCATTGGATATAGGCAAGGAGTGAAGAAAATAGAGCTGTTGAAGGCAAGTCATCAACAATATGAAATTGGGGGTCGGGGGTGTGGAGTGGATATGTCATTTCCAAAAAAAGGAAACTTGGGGAAGAAGCAAGACAGATTAAGGGGGGTCAGGCTGAGTAAGGGGCAATCTAATTTGGCCCTGCTGAATTTAAAATGCGTGAGTCACATTTAACCCTCATACCTAGCCCCAGCCGTTCGTATTGCATCAATGTGAACATGGAAATAAAAAGACTGGAGTCATTAGCATTTGTTTGTGAGACTAAAATGTTCTGTATTCAGAGATACTTCACTTAATAGTCCAAATGCAAGCTAAGAGAAAATGTTAATTATCCAGGTCAAAACCTAAAGAGTTCAGGTTAAGTAATGACCCCATAGAACTGGAACCAATGAAAACACTGAGATTTGGAAGACAGTACGATAGTACTGCTCATAAAATGCAAACAGACTTTATCTTTGGTGAAATTTGTCCACACTATATAGAGAAAAAAAAATCAGATAAAGGAAGTCTTCATGTACTATTTAATGATTTTTTTTTCTTGACAGTTTGAGAGACAAGATACAAATAGTTTGCTTTTGGAGTTGATTCCATTTTAAGAACAGTAACCAACAATCTGGCTGACTGGCTAAAACTGTTAGTTAAGAAATTAAATGAGTTTTCCACCCCCGTCCTCAGCATTTCCCATCAAATTAACTGTATAAATATCTACATATATTGTTCAATTGTTATGAACATCATTTTATTCTACGCAGAAAAGTTTGACTGAGAAAGAAAAGTTAGTTAAATTCTCTTACATTTTTTTCCTTCACTTATATCCTGAGATAGAATGATAACCCCACCTAGAGTTTATCAAAGGAAAGTGTTCGACAAGAAGGAAATTGTATGAAAATGACTCCACTGGAGAGAAATGGTTGAAAATCGTACAAGGATACCTTTACATGATTCACTGATGTGTTGTTTGTTCAATGTAATTTGGTACAAACAGACCTTATTGGGGACAAGAAGGAAATTGTATGAAAATGACCCCACTGGAGAGAAATGGTTGAAAATAGTACAAGGATACATTTACATGATTCACTGATGTGTTGTTTGTTCAATGTAATTTGGTACAAACAGACCTTATTGGTAAATTAGGTACTTAGGTATGTGGATATAGATGTAGATATTTGGGCACAGCTTTGTGAAAATATGAAATTAACATTATGAAATTAACAGAAGATATCTCACTTCTTATATTCTTAGCACATTAATGCACACAGTGCCTTTTTAACATAACTGTCCCACATGGAAATACTTAAAAATTTTTAAAGTACAGCTGCTAATGTCTTCATAGAAAGCAGTGTATTCAGCCTGTTCTTTGAAATGAAGTGTCAACCATCACTGCAATTCTTAGAACTGACATGTTGAGTCTGTGGTGACAGGGATGGGCTCATTGTGGGCTGCTGATAGTACAGACTCCTACAAATGTCTCATTGTACTTGTGAGTGGTGCTAATGATCCATGCCTAATGAATCATGAAGAGCATTTTGAAGCCCCCTTTTCCCTGAACGTCATTGACTCTCAAGACCTTGTCAAAAAGCGCCAGTGGTTGCCACGATGATATTCCCCAAGTGCCCCTTCCCCAATGCAACCTTCAAATGCATTTGAAAGCTTTTGAAAACAGGCAGCAAATTTCAAGGGGAAGTCAGCAGTGCACATTTGAGCTTTAAGAAAAAAAATTAAACCTGAAATAATATTTGAGAAATGGGCATTTCACAGTGGAAAGAGTAAGCTATTACTGTATGCGAGTTCCATTTTTATCCAATTGGAACAACATAATGGGTAATAGTGATAGAACACCTGCTGAGAGTCAGACTGTAACAAATACTTTACATTTGTTATCATTTAATTTTTGCAACTTTCCTGTAAGTACCATTATTATTCTCATTTTATACGTGAAGGTCTCAGAGATGCCAAGAGACATTCTGAAGAGACATTCCTCATTTAGTAAGTGGCAAAATGATGATTCAAACCCATGTCTCTCTGGTTCCAGAGTATAAGATTGTAAGCACCGTCCAAAGTCCCCATGTGTCATTATACAGAAATCTATAAGATCAGAAAATTTTCCAAAAGTCAAGTCTAAATTGTACATTTATTCAGGAAGAAACTCCCACACAAGAAAGTTTGGAGTTGAAAGAATTAGGTTCACATCCTGGCTCTGTCACTTATGCCCTGTATAACCTTGGGCAAGTTATTTAACACTTCAGTGTGATTATGATAAACGCAGTGAGGTGAATGATATTATCCCCATTTTTCAGATAAACACGCTGGTTAAAAGCAACCTTAGGTGTGACCATATTCCAACGTCGTTGATCCCTTTTTTTAGAGAGACAAAAAAAATGTGATGCAAAATTTTACTCAGTCTAATCTAGATCACAAGATTGATAAATCTTACTTTGGGGACTATAGAGCAGTACCCTCTTATCCACAGGGGACACATTCCAATACCCCCAGTGAATCAAACCCTACATATCCTATGTTTTTTTCCTGTACATGCATACCTATGATAAAGTTTAATTTATAAATTAGGAAGAGTAAGAGATTTGCACCAATAATAAAAAAGAACAATTGTAATAATATACTGTAGTAAAAGTTATGTGAATGCATTCATTCATTCTTTTCCCCTCCCCTGCAAAAAATCTTATTGTATGTAATATTTTGGGACCATGGTTGACCGTGGGTAACCAAAACAGAGAAAAGTGAAACCGTGGATAAGGGGTGACTATTGTACTGATATGAGTTTATTCTAATTGTCTTCGAAGGATCCCAGGTCCAGACTACACCCTCACAGATGAGAATAGAGATTTCTTAAAGTGAAACAAAACAGAGAAAAGTGAAACCGTGGATAAGGGGTGACTATTGTACTGATATGAGTTTATTCTAATTGTCTTGGAAGGATCCCAGGTCCAGACTACACCCTCACAGATGAGAATAGAGATTTCTTAAAGTGAAACAATATTTTCACTGTCAGCCATCCTAGGAAGAGGTCCTTCTGTGGCAATAAAAAAGGATTCAGAAAAGCTCTATTAGATGGAGGAAATTATATCCCTTTCCTTCAGTCTAAGGACCCAGGTGTTAGCTACTCCTGGCCACAGTGACACAGTTCCAAAAAGAAGCAAGAAGCCAATCTGGTCGGAAAGACCTGAGGCTGAACCATAGCTGTAAATTACTGCATGTTTTACTTCTCTTTCCTTATTATCAACCTTTGGTAAAATCTCTGCTATGATCTAGGGCAAAGTTCAGCAAACATTTTCTGTAAAGGGCCAGATAGTAAATATTTTAGGCTTTGTGGCCATGCTGTCTCTGTCACAACCACTTAACTCTGTCATTGTAGCACAAAGGTGCCCATAAATACAAAAATGAATGTGTGCCTTGTATACACTAAAATTTTAATTTAACATAATTTTCATATGTGATAAAATATTTTTTCAACAATTTAAAAATGTAAAATCCATTCTT
>NW_007730551.1:183549-187161 GCF_000696425.1 Galeopterus variegatus
CATAATTTTCATATGTGATAAAATATTTTTTCAACAATTTAAAAATGTAAAATCCATTCTTAATACAAAAACAAGCATCGAGCCAGATCTGAACCATGAATTGCAGTTTGCCAACTCCTTCTCTAGGAAATTAAACAGGGGGCATGTCCTTCTGGAAGTAAGGAAATAAAAGAGAAAGAAGTATGCCCTTTTCTGAGGACTTGAGGATGGAAACTTACTGCAACCTTCAGAAGACAGCCACATTCCGTGGAATGCTGAATTTCCTCCTACTTACAGCCACGGTAACTAAATTTTAAGATGTCAACAAAAGGGCAATAATATCCTCTGAACTGCTGAAAATTGGTTTTTATAGATATAAAGCACCAGTGACGTGCCTGGTACATAGAACATGCTCTGATGATACTTAATTCCCTCCTTCTTTCCATCCTTTCTTCCTTTTTCTTTCACTGAATTTAACTTCATAAACTCATTATAATTATGCTTAATTCATACCTGAACTCTTGTGTTTTTTCCTGTCTAATAGAAAAATAGAAGAGCCAAATCCCTTTTCTTTACAACATACAGTTATTAAAAATCAATTATTATTGTTTTTGAGAGATTAAATTTTTCAAGACCTATAGCCGAAGAACAAAAATAAAATAAGATGGTATACAAAAGATTCTTTGATGTTGGGCTCTACCACTCCCCCATACAAAAATCATAACATGTGTGTCTTTTCCCCCCATTCTGTGTATACTTCTGTGAGTGCATGTGCACACTCACAAGCATGTGTGTCTTTCTCCAACCTTTACTTTTATGCACACTTTGAAATAAAAACTTTCATTAAATTCATTCATCTTTTGGATTAGCCTAAGGAGGGCCTTGTAGACATTAATGTAGCACAGAAACTCAATGCATCACAATTAGTAAAAGGCAATTGGAAATTCTCTTGGCTTTTATTTTATTTTATTTTTACTCAGACACATACAGTTTATTTGAACAGAGAATCATTTTGCTATTCATTGCCTCACCCAGAATTCTTGAACCAGTGAAGCCAATGGGCACTAATGAAAAGGCATTTTTCATGTCTGTTACATTTGACTCAACACCAAGTCGCTTAATGAATTACATTTGGGTTTCACCTTAGAGTTGATTAAATATTTAACATTTGGAACAAAAATACAGCTGCATTTAGTAGGTTAAGGGAGAGCCAGAAAATGGCTTCTAGCAACCAATTCTAGAAGTGCACTAGTATAAGAAACACTACTAAAATTTGTCTAACCCAATAAACCAATATTTTAGGCTAGAAAACTGAGGCCTAAGAAGTCAGGTGGCATGCTTAAGGTCATTAATGTAGATTTTGTTCTGCCATTTCTATAAGCTGGATATTAGACTCCTTTTGAGAAGCAGAAATGGGGCTTGTTTCTTTTAAGAGGATCAAATGTTAGTTTTCAGAGATTGGCACTCTTTTTGAACAGGTGTAGATTTTGCACCTGATCTCAGGGTGCACATGTTTCAAATAATCGCAAACGAAGTTCCTGCTCTAAAGGAAAAATCTGGATTTTAGCTGCTGCCTGTCGGAAGTACAGATTTAAGTGCCAACATGTTTGAGTGCAGGATTTATACTTGAAGTTGCCAGCTCCAACTAACTGCAGATGTAAAAGATAAGATACCAATTTAAAAAAAGAACAGCACATTGCAATGAAACCAAAAAATGTGTTGATTGTGTTCCTTTGCTATCTAAGGACAATTGACCATACTAGAAAAAGCAGATTGATAAAATTTAATAGTTTTTAAAAATGGTTTTTTAAAGTCAAACATGACTTAGGAAAATTAATATTTGGTTCTGATTTAGAAGTTGTTTGGGGTAGCTAAATTGTAAGGCTCCTCAGAAGAGCTATTTCAATTCAATTAATTAATTTTATAGCATTATTGAGGTATGATTGGTACAATAAACTGCACATATTCAAGGGGTAAAATTTGACCACTGTTGATATATGCATATGCTAATGAAACCATCATGACAATTGAGATAATAAACATTTCCATAATGTCCAAAAGTTTCCTATCGCCTGTTGGTAATTCACCTCCTCTCCAGCTCTGTCCTCAGCCCACCACTAATCTGCTTTTTGTTTTGTTTTGTTTTGTTCTTCTGGTTGTCAAATGACCCTTTCTTGAGATATTTTCCTTTGTAGTTCTTAACTAGATGGGCATTTGACTGCACCACTGTTGATGTCATCTATGAAGTCATGAGGTTGGTAGCTGTCAACATTGCAACCCTTACACAAGGCGGTCCCTAGGATTTCCTTAATTAAAGATGAATGCCACATCTGTCAGCCAATGTTGACAATCTCATCAAAAGTGATATTTCTACTGTGCTTAATGTTTTTCTCTTTCTTTCTGTCTCCTGGTTCCTTGAGGGCTTTGATGATCAGGGAAGAGGTAGATGGTGCACCTCAGTCTGGGCCTCTCTGTTCTGAATGGTCAGTTGCACTGTAATCTCTACACCCTTTCAGTCACCGGTTGCCTTTGCAACATCATCACCAGCCTTTTTTGGAGACAGCCCCAGAGGTCTCATCTTTGCAGCGAGGCAGATGTGGCACAGAACTCCCTATTGGTGCATGTCAGGTACTGCCGTGGGTTGAATGTCCCCCTAAAACTTAATCCCCACTGTTAACTGTTGAGGGTGGGAAATCCTATTACGGTAAGTAAGAGATGGGAACTTGAAGAGGTGATCAGATTGTAGAACTGTGCTGCAGTGAATGAATTAATCATGGTGGTCATGGGCCTGGTTTGGAGGGCTTTAAAAGGAAGTTAGTGTCTCTCTCTGCCCCACCATTTTTGCAATGTGATGCTCTGCCATCACAGTCATCGCCACCAAGGCTCTCACCAGCTGTGTTCCCTGGACTTTGGACTTGCCAGCCTCAGAAACTGTAAGCAATAAATTTCATTTTCCTTATAAATTACCTAAACCTGTGTATTTTGTTATAAGCAACAGGAAAGGACTGATACAGGTACATTATTTTGATCTCACTGGGTTTGAACTTGGGTGCCATGGTGAAGGCGGCTGGTATGCAATGGATGACCAAAGAAAGCTGCACCTTGGCCTCCTCTGAGCCAAACCTGCTTTTTGTTTGCATTTTCTAGAAATGCACAGAAATGAAATCATATAGTATATATTTCTTTCTTTTTTTATTTATTTTTTTTGGGGGGGTCTGGCTTCTGTAATTCGACATCAATAATTTTGAGATTAAGCCATGTTGCTGAACATATCAACAGTTTGTTCCTTTTTTTCTGAATTCATTGTTAGAATATAGAAAAATTAAATTTAAATGTACCGCAGACCTAATACTAACGTATACGACTTCTAAAAGAAAACATAGGAGAAAATCACAGTGGCCTTCTATTGAGATAAGATATCTTATATAGAACAACAAAAGCTTGAACTATTTTTTTATATAAGTTATTTATGATATTATTTAATTTTTATTGAATCAAAACTGATTATACATATTTTTGGGGATTCAACATTGAGACATGTTGATCAAATCAATATTAACAGCATATATATCGTTACAAATCGTAATTATTCTTTATGCCCCCTGTCCAATCTCTCCCCATCCCCCTTTCCCT
>NW_007730551.1:187884-189441 GCF_000696425.1 Galeopterus variegatus
AGTTATTTATGATATTATTTAATTTTTATTGAATCAAAACTGATTATACATATTTTTGGGGATTCAACATTGAGACATGTTGATCAAATCAATATTAACAGCATATATATCGTTACAAATCGTAATTATTCTTTATGCCCCCTGTCCAATCTCTCCCCATCCCCCTTTCCCTCCCCTCTCTCCCCTCAAATTACCCTAGATTTCTTCTCTCCTTCTGAAAGAATAATGGTTACCCTGTTGATTTGCTGCCCAAATGATTGAACTATTTTTTTTTTTAATTTGATTTATTTTGCCCTCCAAGATGGCTGACTAGAGAGATCTGGTGCTAGTCCCCCCAGCCCCCCTAATGAAAAACAGACCAAAACAACAGACAAACAAATACATTTTGACTGGACCAACTGAGGGGATACATGCAGGCACGGCTACTGCTGGGCTGGCTGTGGGCTGGTGGGGGCACCAGGAGAGTGACTAGATCCCTGCGAAGCACAGAAGAAGGGAACAGCATCAGAGAGGGCAGAGCAGGGCATCTAAGCCTCTGCCCTGCCACAGGGACCAGCTCAGAATGAGGTGGAGCAAAGGTAAGTTGGAAAAGACTCCAGCTGCTTCCACTGTCACCACAAATGCCATCAATGCCCACCACAAGAGAGTCCCCCAGTCTTTTCAGGACCCAGGCCCTGTTGGAGAGTAGCTGGGAGTTAGCAGTGGAAGCCCAGGGAGAGGAAACCCCCTCCTGCCCTGAGCAGCTGCGATGCAGCAGTCTTGGAGTCAAACCTATGGCTGGAGTGTGCCCTGCCCTGGCCCCAGTGAGACTGACTCCCTTTCTCTGGAGGCTGTGTGTTCTACTAGGTTCACATGAGCACCGGTGAGACCTTAGCCCCAGTTACCTGGAGCCTAGGACAGAGAGACAGTCTAAGACCCCAGTGTCTAAGCCCACCAGCACCCCCACTTCCCCCAGGTGAGCAGGCAGACCNGTAGCCACCTGCAGGGATGCCAGGCCCTGCAGCACCTGTGTACACCTACCCCTGGATCAACAGCTGATTGAGAAGCAGCTTTCCCTCCCCACAGCATGCCTCTAGAGAGCTACTGGGTCCTGCAGCATCCATGCAGGCTTGCTCCAGGCTCAACAGCTGATCCAGCAGCCGTCTACAGAGCTGCAAGGACCTTTTGCACCAGTGTACACCTGCTCACTGACTGATAGCAGATCAGACAGGGGCTCTGACCCTCCAAACTGGGGCTCTGACCGTCCAAAGTGGACCTCTACAGAATTGCTGGACTCATAGCTACAACAGTACTCCACAGGGACAATCACCCAACAAGAAACTGCTGAGGGTGCCACAGCCTGAGCCACAAAGGCACCCACAGACAACTGCAAGATTGAATACAGTTGAAGAAACCACACAAAGTCTGCACTGCCACATTCATCTAGATCCAAACCTAAGGCACTCAACCTGACTGTCAATATAGAACACTTCTACAGGAAAGAGTCTCTGCCTTCAAAAATGACTCCTAGAGTTAAAAGAAGTTACTATACCACCAGATGCCCCAACATCAATGCAG
>NW_007730552.1:0-22149 GCF_000696425.1 Galeopterus variegatus
ATTCTGCTGTGAATCCGTCTGGTCCTGGGCTTTTCTTTGTTGGGAGCTTTCTGATAACAGCAAAGTTGTACTGTAATTATTTGTCAAATAAAAAATTTTAAAACTTAAAATTATAAAATTAAAATCAGAATCAATTGTACTAATTACAGATGTAGAAAAATACATAGAAAGTATCTGCAAGGACACAAATCAAAAGTTAATGATGATTACCTGCGAGGAGTGGCATTTGGGGTCTAAGCAACCCAAGTTAGAGTTTAACCTATAGACTTCAGTACTGATATAGAACCATTTATAACAAAGAGGGAAATTCAACATTAAAATAAAAAGAGATAAAAGTGTGGGGGGTGGGGGGACCAACCAAATAAAAAGTCTTTTTATATATAATCTCTCAACTTATTAAGAATCCATATTTTGTCTTTATAAGGATCAAATATTTGCCATTAAAAAAAGGGAAGAAACAATATATTACCAGTTGAATAAAGACAAACAGCCAAACGGTTATGAACATCAGTTTAGTATTTAATAAAATCCCAGCTTTGTCACTACAACTATGACGTTGGCCAAGTTATAAAATTTCTCCAGCCACACGTCAACTATGAAAAGGGTTAAATCGGGCCAGCCTGTGGCTCACTTGGGAGAGTGCGGTGCTGATAACACCAAGGCCGTGGGTTTGGATCCCTATATAGGGATGGCCGATTCACTCACTGGGTGAGCGTGGTGCTGACAACACCAAGTCAAGGGTTAAGATCCCCTTACCGGTCATCTTTAAAAAAAAAAAAAAAAAGGGTTAAATAACAACATCCTTGCTTTGCCAGGACAAAAGAAAAAATTACAACAAATTTAGTTACAGATCTACTTGGTTTTCATTCACAGTCCATGAATTGAGGCAGCCTCCATTCTACAAAACAGAATGAGGCTCCCACTGGGCAATGGCAGAACATGGGTTTTGTAAGGTAGGGATAAGGAAACAGAAAAAAAGCTAATAGGTTAACATCAAGTTACTTCAGGTTACTTTTTTGTAAAGGTTAAAGCAGAGGTGACTACTCCCTAGCTCAGGTAGACTGGAATCTCCTGTTTTCAGGAAGAACTGGTCTGCGTTGGGATCTGTTTTCTTAAAGCTTTAGCTTAATTATGTGGCATTTAGCATGAGCGGCTCCATTTTGGTTTTGTCTGGTCTGTTGGGACTTAGTGCAGGAGCTTGGTCAAAAACAATGGCCTCCCATACTTTTTGTTTAATAGCTGTTTACCACTGTGTGACCTTGTGCAAGTTACTAAACCTCTCCGTGCCTCAGTTTCCTCATCTGCAAAATGGGGGTAACAACCTCCTAGGTTTGTGGTGAGGATTAAATGAGTTAGCACACACAAAGGATTTGGAACAATTACAATCGCATAGTAAGCCCCTCAATACCTGCGATCATTACCTCCACATTCAGTAACTACAACATCTTAAATGAGTTTATGTACATTAAGCACTTTGCACAGTACCTAGCACACCAACTCTTGGTAACTGTTATTATTACTCATTAATCTGTAATTAAGTTTTGATGTGGACATTGTTGTCTGCTGACCAACACCACCAACGGGTTGAAGGACCACCGACATGTAGGTCAAGCAAAGCCATGTTTCTGCTCACTACAATGCGCGAGACCACGGTGACTACCACCCCAGTCATAGTGGTGTCTCAGAAGGGGAGGTCAATCGGTTCCTGCTCACTGGCTGAGCGAGGTGCGGGGAGCAACACCGAGGGTTGCGATCCCGTTGCCGGTCCCGGGCCAGTACGGGCGCGACACTGAGGGTTGCGATCCGTTGCCGGTCATGAAAAAAAGACAAAAAGGGAAAAAAAAAAAAAAAAGAAGGGGAGGTCAAGATTAAGGGTTTGGAAGTCTAGTTTAAGGGAGATCCTTCAGTACAGGTGTGGGACCTGACCAATCTCGGGCAAAACCCATTGTTTAATAGACACAGAGAGGAGATTGCGGTTTTGTACTGAGCCTTAAGGAATAAACAGTCATTTGATAAGCCCAGTTATCAATCTGCTTTTCCGAAAAGGGAACTATTACCTCTGATAAGAACTAGTTGAGCCCATAGTTGAGATGAATGGATTTTCAGGAAGTTCCTGAAGTAAGCCATGAAATTATTTGCAGCTTCATCTTCCTGTGCAAGACTTTCCTGAGAGAATAAAGTCATGTTAACACAGAAAGTCTCTCTTCTTAATTAAACTGTGAGGCTGTGGATGGTTCCAGATGAGTGTCCTTTAGTGCCATTGCTCTTAGTAGTTTGCCTTTAATCAAAGCACTCCTTTCTGGAGCTAAGGAAAGCCTGAAAACTAATTGAATTGAGCTTGTAAATGTGGAATGACTTTGAGAGCTCATCCTGCCTCCAATGATGCCAGACCTGCACCCAACAAGACAGATGAAAATGTTCATGTATCTTGAGAAAACCTGTTCTATGTGCCCAGAAATGATCTGCCTGTGATATTGACCAGTGCTAGCAGTTAAAGTTATATGACATTGATTGTAGTTTATGACANGTGGGACCTGACCAATCTCGGGCAAAACCCATTATTTAATAGACACAGAGAGGAGATTGCGGTTTTGTACTGAGCCTTAAGGAATAAACAGTCATTTGATAAGCCCAGTTATCAATCTGCTTTTCCGAAAAGGGAACTATTACCTCTGATAAGAACTAGTTGAGCCCATAGTTGAGATGAATGGATTTTCAGGAAGTTCCTGAAGTAAGCCATGAAATTATTTGCAGCTTCATCTTCCTGTGCAAGACTTTCCTGAGAGAATAAAGTCATGTTAACACAGAAAGTCTCTCTTCTTAATTAAACTGTGAGGCTGTGGATGGTTCCAGATGAGTGTCCTTTAGTGCCATTGCTCTTAGTAGTTTGCCTTTAATCAAAGCACTCCTTTCTGGAGCTAAGGAAAGCCTGAAAACTAATTGAATTGAGCTTGTAAATGTGGAATGACTTTGAGAGCTCATCCTGCCTCCAATGATGCCAGACCTGCACCCAACAAGACAGATGAAAATGTTCCTGTATCTTGAGAAAACCTGTTCTATGTGCCCAGAAATGATCTGCCTGTGATATTGACCAGTGCTAGCAGTTAAAGTTATATGACATTGATTGTAGTTTATGACAGCACAGATGTCACACAGCTTTGAGACAAGTGTCTCTGGGACCTCTACTTGCCATGTCTGCTTCAGTCAAAAGGTTCACAAATGAGCCCATGTTTGTGGGTCCGAGGCCAGGCTTGGGGATCACATGGCCACAGCAGACCACTGCATGCACTGCAACGACGGTGCTTCGGTAGACACCCTGGGCCTCAACGTGAACTGCTGCACTGTGCCCTTCTCATGGCTGTTGGCTGTCTGCTCTTCTCTCTGCCCCATCTAAAATACATTGTCTCCTTGAGTCATCCTCAGGGCAGGGCAGCTGCTGTCAACATTGCAGTTTGCCATAGTCTATGAAAATCTCATTTATTTTACCCACCTGCTCCTTCCGCAGTGAGTTAAGTCAGCTCTTGCTCATGCATCTGTCTTATTCTGATGGGTCTTTGCATTCATTGGTCTTTGCTGTTTTCTTCTCCATCTAAATATAAAACTGTTCGCTTCTTCTCTTGGTCTGATTTTCCATGGCTTGTCCAGTTTTCTCCTCACCTCCCTTTGGTGGAGTTTCCCTGCACCCCCAATAACGTAGAAGTGTATTCTTACAAAGGACACCTGTGTATCTGATGGCTGGAAATTGTTGCATACTCATATTTGTAAACACTGATTGATGGAAGTTGGAATTTATTTTGAGGGAAAGTTTTCCATCAGTTCAGGGAGGGATCACGTTAGTGAGCCCCTTTTGTCATGTGACTATGAATAAGTTAAGTACCTAACCTAAAGGAGGTGCTTCAAATGGAGACATTAAGCACACTATGTAATTGATACAATTTCAAAAGTCCATCCTTGTTGTGGGCAGCTATGGCTCTGGAGTTTTGGAGCATTTCAGATTCCTGATTTTTGGATTCGGAATATCCAACTTGGAATTTGTTACAGCAGCAGAGGAAACTTACACAGGTTCTCAACCTGTATTAAAAGTCTCTGCTGCAGCCATGTGACACCAAGGTGATCCCAAGATAGCTAGTAGTGGGAGAAACCCAGAGCTAAAGGCCACAGCAGGAAGCAGCAAACAGCAACCAGCAGATTTATAAAAATTCACATCTCACCCAGGATCCTTAGAGGTAATCCCTGGAGAGGGGACTGGGCTTTCTGAAGAAAGAGGCCCACATGGTTATTATTTAAATATTAAAGGAAAGGATGACTTTCCCTTCTTGGATAATACAGAATTAGTTATATTACCCCTTTTTGCCCCCAAAACGCTGCTTTCCTGGAAAAAGAACTATAGCAAGGTGTATTAGTCCATTTCTGTTGCTTATAAAAGAATACCTGAAACTGGGTAATTTATAAAGAAATGAAATTTATTTCTTACAGTTTTGGAGGTTGGGAAGTCCAAGGTCCAGGGTGTACATCTGGTGAGGACCTTCTTCCAGGTGGGCCTCCTTACAGAGTCCTGTGGCAACCAGAGATTTACATGATGAATGGCTAAGCAAGAGACAGCTAATCTCTTTACTTGCTCTCCATTTTTTTTTTTTTAGAATGTTTTAATTGAAACATAGTTGATTATACATATGTGTGGCATACAGCATTGAATACCTGTGTGCAATATGTGATGTTCAAATCAGGATAATTAGCATACTCAACACTATACAGTATAATTATTTTTGGTGGCCCTTTACCAATTTCTCATTAAATACTCCTCCCCTTCTGCCTTTCTCACCACTAGTGGCTCAGTTCTGCCTCTCCTTTTGAAAGTTCAATGCATTATTGTGATCGTTGTTTCTTTCTTTGTTTTTTTTTACTTATGAGTGAAGACATGTGGCATTTCTCTATCTTTTTCTGGCTTATTTCACTTAACACAGTTTTCTCTAGGTTCATTGTTGTTGCTGAGAATGACAGAATTTCATTCTTTCTATGGCAGAGTAGTATCCCATTGTGTAGGAGGACAGCTCTCTCTGCCTGGAAGCAGGCAAGAAGGCAATATCTGAGGTCCTAGGAAGGAGCTGAGGGCAGCCCTCTCTGCCCAGATGCAGACAAGAGAGCATGCCAGAAACATCACTTTCATGTGGGTGGCCAACCACAGACACAGTTGCTACAAAAGTGGCTCAATGACACAGCAATAGCCACAGCCATCATGCATGTAGCCCACCAGACACTTGAGTGCATTGACATGAAGAGAGTCACAAGTAGAGTCCAGAAAAAGGAGAAAATCTCTCTCTTAGCAACTCACTCCAGAGTAGTAGAAGAAGCAACTGCTCTACCAGATGACCAGATATCAATGTAGAGATACCAGAAATATGAAAACCCAAGAAAATGACAGCACTAAAAGAATACAGTAATCCCCAAATACCAGACCCTATAGAGCAGGAAACCCTTGAAATGAATGAAAAGGAATTCTCAGCAACAATCTTAAAGAAACACACTGAGAGGGCCGGCCCGGTGGCGCACTGCTACAGTGCGCCGCTTGGGAGCATGGCGGCGCTCCTATCTGAGGTCCTAGGAAGGAGCTGAGGGCAGCCCTCTCTGCCCAGATGCAGACAAGAGAGCATGCCAGAAACATCACTTTCATGTGGGTGGCCAACCACAGACACAGTTGCTACAAAAGTGGCTCAATGACACAGCAATAGCCACAGCCATCATGCATGTGGCCCACCAGACACTTGAGTGCATTGACATGAAGAGAGTCACAAGTAGAGTCCAGAAAAAGGAGAAAATCTCTCTCTTAGCAACTCACTCCAGAGTAGTAGAAGAAGCAACTGCTCTACCAGATGACCAGATATCAATGTAGAGATACCAGAAATATGAAAACCCAAGAAAATGACAGCACTAAAAGAATATAGTAATCCCCAAATACCAGACCCTATAGAGCAGGAAACCCTTGAAATGAATGAAAAGGAATTCTGGGCAACAATCTTAAAGAAACACACTGAGATACAAGAAGACTCAGTTAGACAACATAATGAAACAAGTAAAAAAAAAAAGACTCCAGGATATGAAGGCGGAAATTTACAAATAGATTAATACCTTTAAAAAGAATGTAGCAGAACTCATAGAACTGAAAGATTCACTCAATGAAATAAAAAACACAACCTATAGCTTAAGCAGCAGGGTAGAACAAGCAGAAGAAAGAACTTCTGATCTTGAAGATAGTCTTCTCAAAATAACCAAGGCAGACAAAAAAAAAAAAAAAAGAAAGAAAAGAAAAAGAAAAAGAAAAAAAGAATTTTTCTTTTTCCTTTTTGTCTTTTTTCGTGACCGGCAACGGATCACAACCCTCAGTGTCGCACCCGTACCGGACCAGGACCGGCAATGGGATCACAACCCTCGGTGTTGCGCCCACACCTCGCTCAGCCAGTGAGCTGACCGGTCTGTATGTGGGATCCGAACCCTCGGTGGGAGCGCCGCCGCGCTCCCAAGCGGCACACTATAGCAGTGCGCCACCGGGCCAGCCCGAAAAAAAGATTTTTAAAAAATAAGGAAAATCTAAGAAAGCCAGCAGACAATCTTAAGCACACAAACATTTGAATCATGGGTGTTCCAGAAAGGGAGGTAACAGGAAAAGGCACAGGAAGCCTATTCAATGAAATATTAATGGAAAACATCCCAAGCAGAGGGAGAGTAATGCACCTCTCCTCAGATCCAGGAAACTCAAAGATCCCAAAACAGATTCAACCCAAAGAGATCCTCTCCAAGACACATTATAGTCAAACTGGCAAAGCTCAAAGACAAAGAGAATCTTAAAGGAAGCAAATTTATCCATTTCCTTCAGGTATTCAAGTTTGTTTTGTGCATAGTTGTTCATAGTGGTATCTAAGGATTCTTTGCATTTCTGTAGTATCAGTTGTAATGTAATGTCTCCTCTTCCATTTCTGATTTTTGTTATTTGGGTCTTCTCTCATTTTACTTAGTCTAACTGATGGTTTGTATATTTTCATTTATTTTCTCAAAAAAAACCACAATTTTTTGTTCCATTGATCTTTTGTATCATTTTGGGGGTCTCTATTTCATTTAGTTCTGCTCTGATGTTAATTATTTCCTTCTGGCTACTAATTTGGGGATTGGATTGTTCCTTTTGTTCTAGTTCTTTGAGGTGTAGTATTAGGTTGTTTATTTGAAATCTTTCTGTTCTTTTTATATAAGCACTTATTGCAATAAACTTTCCTCTTAGTACAGCTTTTGCAGCATTGATATGATGTGTCTTTATTTTCATTTGTTCAGGAAATTTTTGATTTCCTGTTTAATTTCTTCTTGTAGCCATAGATCATTCAGGAGCATGTTGTTTAATTTCCATGTGTTTGTGTAGTTTCCTGAATTTCACTCGTTATAGATTTCTATCTTTAATCCATTGTGGTCTGAAAACATACTTGAAATGGTTTTGATTTTCCTAAATTTGTTGAGACTTGATTTATGACTTAACATGTGGCCTATGCAGGAGAATATTCCATGTGCTTATGAGATGAATGTATGTTCTGTAGTTGTTGGATGAAATGTTCTGTAGATGTCTGCCAAGTCCAATTGGTCTAAAGTGTTGTTTAGATCTCGTGTTTATCTGTTGATTTTTTGCCTAGATGATCTATCCAATGCTGAGAAAGGGGTGTTCAGGTCACTAACTATTATCATATTGGGGTTTCTTTCTTTAGGCCTAATTGTGTTTACTTTATATATCTGGGTGCTCCCTTTTTGGGTATATGTATGTTTATGATTGTTATGTTTGATTGCTGGATAGATCCTTTTATCATTATATAATGGTCTTCTTTGTCTCCTTTTATCGTTTTTGATTTAAAGTCTATTTTACCTGATATAAGAATATCTAGTCCTGCTCATTTTTGGTTTACATTTGCATAGGTGTATCTTTTCCCATCCCTTCACTTTTAGTCTGTGTGTCTTTACCGGTGAGGTGAGTCTCTTGTAGACAGCATATAGTTGTGTGTAGCTTTTTAAACCAATCAGCCAGTCTGTGTTTTTGAGTGGGGAATTTAATCCATCTACATTTAGTGTTGTTATTGAAAGATATTGTCTTACTCCTGGTATTTTATCAACATTTGTTTGAATACTTTAAATATCTTTTGTTCCTTTCTTCCCCTTCTATTGTTTGTCTTCGGCGTTTGTTGGTTTTTGGAGGTGGTAAGATATAGTTTCTTTCTCCTTCTCATTGCATTTTTGTTCTATCAGTTGTTTTATTCTTTCTTGTGATTCATGGTAGCAATCATCATTTTTTGGATTCCAGAGGTAGGACTCCCTTGAGGATTTCTTGTGGGGCTGGTTGTATGGTAGAGAACTCCCACAGTTTTTGGCTGGGAGACACACTATTTCTCCTTCATTTCTGAAGAATAGCTTTACTGGGTATAGTATTCTTGGCTGGCAGTTGTTTTCTTTTAGTATTTTGAATATATTATGCTATTCTCTTCTGGCCTTAGAGTTTCTGCCATTAGTCTGATGGGGATTCCCCTATAGGTGACTTGATGCTTTTCTCTTGCTGTTCTTAAGATTCTCTCTTTATCTTTGAGTTTTGCCAGTTACTGATGTATCCTAAGCTCCAAAAACAGTACCTGGTACATAAAGCACTTGATAAAGAGTTGTTGAATTTCTTGAATAAATCAAAAGATGAATGAATAAATAAATTAGTAGTCCTCAGTGTATTCTTCTGCTTGGGCTACCATAACAAAATATCATAGATTAGGTGGCTTAAACAACAGAAATTTATTTCTCATGGTTCTGGAAGCTAGAAGCCCAAGATTGAGGTGCCAGCCATTTTGGTTCCTGGTGAGGGCTCTCTTCCTGACTTGCAGGTGACTGCTTTCTTGCTGTTTCCTCACATGGCAGAGAGAGACAGAGAAATAATGGCATCTGTTCTTATAAGAGCACTAATTCCGCCACGAAGGCCCCACCCTTATGACCGTGTTTAACCTTAATTACTTCCTTAGATGCTCCATCTCCAAATACAGTCACATCAGAGGTCAGGGTTTCAACATATGATGGGGGGGACACACAAAATCCAGTGCATAGCACTGGGTTAAAGCATACTTGTTCCTTAAATCCATTGCAGCTTATCACCTCTTGCCATAAGTTTCAGCCATTTCATGATACCTGTACCACCACCGTCACCACCATGACCTTTGTCCTTATCATCAACAAGGTTGTTACCACCATGAATTTATCTGTGGTTTTCTTCCCAGGGAGGCTGTCTCTCAGGTTCCCTGGCAGCAGCTCCAGCAAGCCAAATGTCTAGCATGACCAAGGAAGAAGAGTCTTGCAGACTTTTACACAGCCAAGAAAAGGCAGATCCATTAGGCCTGAACTTAAGTTCTTCAGTGAGCTGAGTCCTCAGCTAGACTGAAATCTTAGCAACTGCCATGCTCTTTGAGTGTCTGGATGAACTGCTGAGGGCCACAAAAAATTCAGCAGGTACAAATACTGTTCATGAACTCGAATAATTTATTTTGCATTCATGGTGCATTTATTGCTCGTAGGACATTGTTAATAAATTGTTGCAATGTGCAGTTACGTTTATGAATTTATAAATGTTATAAACAATGTGACAATTGCTGAAAGACATGTTGCCAAATCTTATGTATAAACTGATTATCAATGTATACATGTATCAGTGTAGATAAATATGTCAATTTTGTTTGTAGAGCAAAAGCTGTTGGCAATTTATAATTCTTAGGGCTCTTATCTCTACATTGAACATGTGTCTAGTGGTATCAAATAAAACAAGACTCCAAATAGTGACTAAACAGTCCTTTTTCTTGTGACAGCTACTTAATCTGTAACAAAATAAACAAGCATAAAAACTAGACAACACATAAAGCTCACTACTCAGAAAATAAGTCACAAACTGAACAGAACACTTTCCCTCAGGCTGGATCTTACAGACACACACAACATCATCAATTTCAAAGTCATTCCAGAGGACACGCAAAAGCCGCCTGCCTCGGCACAGGCTCAGTAGCCACAGGGTCACAGTTCCAGTGGGAAGCTGCCGGCGAGTCATGCCTGCTTCTCAGCTCTGCTGGCACTCAAGGGGCCCAATTAAAAGCCACAAGCATGGTGGCAGTCAGGCCAGGAGACCCAAGGGCCACGCCTGTATTTCGACAGAGCCATGCCACCGGTGGTCGTTATGGAGATAGCCAGCGTTCTTCATGAATGAGCCCCCCGGCAGTCAGTCCTCTGGCGTCTGGGGGACACTGGATCCTTACAAAGGCACACACTGCTGCAGACGGGTGCGGAGGCAGAAGTGACCCAGCCCTTCTTTGTAGACGTTGATTGAGCTCTGCTATGGAAAATGCTGGACACAGCCTGTTTTCTCCCCTCCCCTGCCAGCCCCAGCTCGATTGTTCAAACAACTGTAAATAACCATGACTGGTTTTTTGCTCTGCTGGTGGCTGCACACACTGATCTTCCGCAACCTTCAAATCCCCTTCTGAGGAGAAAATTGCATCTAAATACAGAGGGTGTTGTCACGGACCTTGCAGCAACACTTTGTCCCCAGGGGAAAGGCTGCGTGTTCCTGCTCAGTCCCCCTTACTCACTGCACTAAGTTGGAGCTGGCTGGATGCAAACTTTGTGCTGTGCTCCGTTTTTATGTTTGCNCTGCACTAAGTTGGAGCTGGCTGGATGCAAACTTTGTGCTGTGCTCCGTTTTTATGTTTGCTCTTTGCAGAACAGCACGTTACATTGCAGTGGAGGATATGTTTCTGGATATGTGAGTCCCTGCCTCAGTGAACTCATTATCTCTTGGATCCATAAGTCAACAATAAGAGGGTGGAATAAAAAAGTGGCACCCAGCTGACACCGAAGCTGCCAGGATTAAGCCTATGTAATGACAAACTTCAGAGCTGAACAAACGCAGGACAAATCATTTAAATGCATGACTTTTTAAAGCATTGAGGTCAGGACTATGCCACCATTAAAGAGAGTGAGGCAGAGCCTTATATGCTGATATAGAACAAGCCCAGAAGCATGGGAGATGACGAAAGTGCGGAGCAGATCGATGCAACGTGTGCCCATTTGAGGAGAGAAGGGGGGAGGGGAGGGAACGAATATGCAGAGAACCCTGCAGCATCCCCAGGAAACTATAACAGAGATTTCTCTTAGGGACAAACACTGAGTGGCTGAGAATCGGGTGGGCTTGGAAGGTGGGACTCACTTTTCACTATATAGTATTTTGAATTTGTTACAATGTGACTGTATTATCTTTTGTATCTTTTGAATTAGCATAAAATAAATTTAAGGCACCTATACATAGCATTCTTCATTTGGGGGTAAAAGGAAAGCAGTGCTGTATGTGTGCTTGTGTGTGCTTGTGTGTGCGTGTGTGTGTGTGTGTGTGTTTGGTGCAATCCCAATCAAAATCTTGGCATGTTTTTTTGTAGCAATCGAAAACTTTAAAATTCAAATGGAAATGCAAAGCACCTAGAAGAGCCAAAATAAATTTGGAAAAGAACAAAGTTGGAGAGGTAACACTGCTTGATATCAGGAAGTACTATAAAGCTACACTATTCAAAATACCATTGTATTGGCATAATGACAGATGAAAAGATCAATGGTACAGAACAGAGAGTGCACTGCAGACAACCTCAAAAAGGATACACAAGAAACTAATGACAGTGATTGTCTTCTTTCAGGTTGGGAGCTGGGAGATGGAGACCTCGAGGGGACACTTTTCACTGTACATTTATTTCATGTTTGATTTATGTGCATGTATTACCTATTCAAAAAATGAAATTCAAAAAGCACTTACACCACTTCTTAAAGCACAATTTATGCTGACTCTCCAGGAGCCAATTACCAGGAAGCACTGCATGTCTTCCACTCTGGTAAACAAGAAAGGGAGAAATCAAATGTTCCACCAGAACAATTTAACCCAAGGCTAAATCCTGGGGCTCTTTGAGTTTTCAATAGACAGTAGTCTCACTTCTGAGAACATTAGGAAAGGTCATGTCTGAAAAGGTTGTACAATCCTGTGCCGGATGTTCCTTGGTCGCATGAGGTCCCAACGCCAAGGCACTCTATATCAAGAAAGAGGCTGAATTTCTGTTGCCTCCTCCACCTAAAATCTCAGTCAACAGGAAGGATTTTTACTTTTCTTTCTTTCTTTCTTTTTTTAAAAAGCAGCTTTATTGAGCTATAACTGACAGACAATAAGCTGTACATATTAAAATGTGTAGCTCGATATATGCATGCACCAGTGAAACTATCATCCAAAAGACTGAACACACCCACCCCCTCCAGAGTTTCCCTGCGCCCCTTTGTAACCTCTACCTCATGATTCCATTTTATTATTCATTATTTCATATAACAAAATTCTAGAAAAACTAATGTATATTGACAGAAAGCACATATAAAAGGAATTCTATAATATTTAGTCCTTTTTGTCTGGCTTCTCTTACTCAGAATAGTTTGAATTTCATCCATGTTGTTGTGTGTATCAATAGTTCATTTCTTTTTGTTGCTGAGTAGAATTCTATTGTATGGATATATCACAATTTTTTTTACCCATTTGCCCATTGATGGGCATTTGAGAAGTTTCCTGTTTTGGGCTGTTACAAATATAGCTGCTTTTGGACAGCGGTGTAGACGTCTTTGTGTGGATTAATATTTCCTTTCCTGCTTTTCCTGTGGGAGCTGCCAGGGTGAGAGGAGTGTGGCCTTCTCTCCCCGCCATGGCATGTGCTCATCCACTGATATCGGTGGACTGTGAAAAGGGGGAGTCATCTGGCAAAAATGTCACTTGGCCAGCTGTGTTCAAGGCTCCCATTTGACCAGATATTGCCAACTTTGTTCGCACCAACTTGTGCAAAAATGACAGACAGCCGCGTGCTGTCGGTGAACTAGCAGGTCATAGACCAGTCTTGGGGTACTGGCAAAGCTGTGGCTCGAATCCCCAGAGCTCGAGGTGGTGGCACTCATCATTCCAGCCAGAGTGCTTTTGGAAGTATGTGTCATGGAGGCCATGTGTTTGCTCCAACCAAAACCTGGCACTGTTGGCACCATAGAGTGAATCCAACCCAAAAGCAATATGCCATCTGCTGTGCCCTGGCCACTTCAGCCTTACCAGCAGCTGGTAATGTCTAAAGGTCATCGTATGGAGGAAGGTCCTGAACTTCCTTTAGTGGTCAAAGATAAATTTGAAGCCTACAAGAAAACTAAGGAGGCCATTTTGCTTCTTAAGAAAATTAAGGCATGGAGTGATATCAAAAAGGTCTATGCTTGGGCCGGCCCGGTGGCGCACTGGAGAGTGCACCGCTTGGGAGCATGGCGGCGCTCCCGCCGAGGGTTCAGATCCCATGTGGAGACCGGTTCCTGCTCACTGGCTGAGCGCGGTGCGGGCGCAACACTGAGGGTTGCGATCCCGTTACCGGTCAGTAAAAAAGACAAAAAGGAAAAAAAAAAAATTTAGTCCTTTTTGTCTGGCTTCTCTTACTCAGAATAGTTTGAATTTCATCCATGTTGTTGTGTGTATCAATAGTTCATTTCTTTTTGTTGCTGAGTAGAATTCTATTGTATGGATATATCACAATTTTTTTTACCCATTTGCCCATTGATGGGCATTTGAGAAGTTTCCTGTTTTGGGCTGTTACAAATATAGCTGCTTTTGGACAGCGGTGTAGACGTCTTTGTGTGGATTAATATTTCCTTTCCTGCTTTTCCTGTGGGAGCTGCCAGGGTGAGAGGAGTGTGGCCTTCTCTCCCCGCCATGGCATGTGCTCATCCACTGATATCGGTGGACTGTGAAAAGGGGGAGTCATCTGGCAAAAATGTCACTTGGCCAGCTGTGTTCAAGGCTCCCATTTGACCAGATATTGCCAACTTTGTTCGCACCAACTTGTGCAAAAATGACAGACAGCCGCCTGCTGTCGGTGACCCAGCAGGTCATAGACCAGTCTTGGGGTACTGGCAAAGCTGTGGCTCGAATCCCCAGAGCTCGAGGTGGTGGCACTCATCATTCCAGCCAGAGTGCTTTTGGAAGTATGTGTCATGGAGGCCGTGTGTTTGCTCCAACCAAAACCTGGCACTGTTGGCACAATAGAGTGAATCCAACCCAAAAGCAATATGCCATCTGCTGTGCCCTGGCCACTTCAGCATTACCAGCAGCTGGTAATGTCTAAAGGTCATCGTATGGAGGAAGGTCCTGAACTTCCTTTAGTGGTCAAAGATAAATTTGAAGCCTACAAGAAAACTAAGGAGGCCATTTTGCTTCTTAAGAAAATTAAGGCATGGAGTGATATCAAAAAGGTCTATGCTTGGGCCGGCCCGGTCGCGCACTGGAGAGTGCGCCGCTTGGGAGCACGGCGGCGCTCCCGCCGAGGGTTCAGATCCCATGTGGAGACCGGTTCCCGCTCACTGGCTGAGCGCGGTGCGGGCGCAACACTGAGGGTTGCGATCCCGTTACCGGTCAGTAAAAAAGACAAAAAGGAGAAAAAAAAAAAGGTCTATGCCTCCCAGCGAATGAATGAGAGCTGGCAAGGGCAAAATGAGAAACCATCGTTGTATCCAGCACAGGTGGGCGGTCTATGCCTCCCAGTGAATGAATGAGAGCTGGCAAGGGCAAAATGAGAAACCATCGTTGTATCCAGCACAGGTGGGCCCGTGTCACCTGTCATGAGGACAATGCTATCTTCAGGCCTCCAGAAACATCCCTGGAATTATTCTGCTTAAGGTAAGCAAACCGAACATTTTCGAACTCGCTCCTGGTGGGCCTGTGGGACGTTTCTGCATTTGGACTGAATCAGGCCTCCAGAAACATCCCTGGAATTATTCTGCTTAAGATAAGGAAACCGAACATTTTCGAACTCGCTCCTGGTGGGCCTGTGGGACGTTTCTGCATTTGGACTGAAAGTGCTTTCCAGACGTTAGATGAATTGTACGGCACTTGGTGTAAAGCCGCCTCCCTGAAGAGAACTATACAACCTTCCCACGCACAAGATGATGAATATAGGCCTCAGCAGAATTTTTTTCTTTTTTTTTCTTTTTTTCTTAACAGAATTTTGAAAAGCCCAGAGATCCAAAGAGCCCACCGAGCACCACGCAAGAAGATTCATCACAGGGTCCTGAATAAGAAGCCACTGAAAAACCTGCAAATCATGTTGAAGCTAAACCCATATGCAAAGACAGCAGCACCAGATAAGGCAGCAGCACTAGAGCCCAAATCAGATGAGAAGGGGGTTGCAGGCGAGAAGCCTG
The DNA here is from genome assembly GCF_000696425.1 of Galeopterus variegatus. Lineage (NCBI taxonomy): Eukaryota > Metazoa > Chordata > Mammalia > Dermoptera > Cynocephalidae > Galeopterus > Galeopterus variegatus. Next base: position 15,289 of record NW_007730552.1, read on the forward strand.
TGGTGGGGAAGAAATGAAAGAAAGCTGTTGGTGTTAAGAACAGAAGCCTTTGGGGAAAAAGGCTGCAGCTACCAGGAAACCAGCAGCTGAAAAGAAGCCAGCAGAAAAGAAACCTTCCTTCCATGGGAGAAGAGAAGCCTGCTGCATAAACTGTTGTTTATTTCATAAAAGTCAAATCATTTTGGACAGCTTATTTTTCCTTCCTTTTGGTTAAATATGTAGAAGTAGAATGGCTGGATAATATGATAGGTGTGTATGTTTAACTTTTTAAGAAACTTCCTAATTCTTGGTTCTAGTAGATGTTTTGCAGATTCCATCAGATTTTCTGATAGAATTTCTTTTTCTTTTTTTTTTTTCTTCTGTCTTTTGTCTTTTTCCATGTCTGGCAACGGATCGCAACCCTCAGTGTTGCCCCCATACCGGACCGGGGACTGGCAACGGGACCGCAACCCTCGGCGTCACTCCCGTGCCTCGCTCAGCCAGTGATCGGGAACCAGTCTGTATGTGGGATCCGAACCCTCGGGTGGGAGCGCCACCGCGCTTCCCAAGCGGCGCACCATCCAGTGCGCCACTGGGCCGGCCCTTTCTGATAGAATTTCTAATGGAAAATCCAATCAGGTTTTCTGATGGAATGATCTGATTAATGCACATGTGTGCAAATACAGACGGTTTTACTTGTTATTTTTCTTTTTTTTTTAAAAGATGACCGGTAAGGGGATCTTAACCCTCGACTTGGTGTTGTCAGCACCACGCTCAGCCAATGAGCGAACCGGCCATCCCTATGTGGGATCCGAACCCGGGGCCTTGGTGTTATCAGCACCGCACGAGTGCGCCACGGGCCGGCCCATTACTTGTTATTTTTCAATCTAGGCATTTTTTATTTATTTTCCTTGCCTGAATGTGCTGGATAGATCCTCCAGCATGTGTTAAATGAAAGTAGGAAATGCAAACTCCCATCTTCTTCCTCGTCTAGGGAGAAAGTAATTGGACTTCCAAAAGTAAATATAATACCAAACATAGGTTTTTAACAGGTGCGGTCTATCAGGTCAAGGAAGTTCCCTTTTATTCTTGGTTTGCTGAGGGTTTTTGTCAGGAATGAATGTTGGATTTTGCCAAACAGTTTTTGAGATAATTATACAATTTGTTTTTAGTTAGTGCAGTTAGTCAATTAATAACAATAAATGACTATCAGATGTTAAACGGACGTGGCATTCTTGGGATAAACTCCACTTGGTCATATTGTGTTTCCCTTTAATATAATGTTGGATTCAATAATAACAGTTGTGAAGAACAATGTTATTATTTTTATATGCACATTGAAGTATTTGGGGGGTGAATTTAGGGATGTAATTTATTTTTAAATTCTTAAGAAAAAAAAAAGATTTCAGTCTCCTTTATTGTCTTGTAATTAATTATAGCCTGCAACAGGGTCCAAGTATATTCAGCACCACATGAGCAGGATGAAGGGAAACAATCCAGCAGAAGGAAAGAGGAAGGAAAGCTCTTGTAATTAATTATAGCCTGCAACAGGGTCCAAGTACATTCAGCACCACATGAGCAGGATGAAGGGAAACAATCCAGCAGAAGGAAAGAGGAAGGAAAGCACAGTCCTCCTTCCCAGGACATTTCCCAGAAGCAGCACACAGCACTTTCCCTTACATCCCACTGGCCAGAACTCAGGCACACGGGTGGACTTTGCTGCAAGGAAAGCCTGGAAAATGGAACCATTCCTCAGGATCTTTGCACAAACCACTAAAGTGCAAGGTTTCTATTACTGAAAAGAAGAGAACAGACAATAGGGGACAGTGATTATTCTCTGCCATCTGTAAAACTAACTACCAGAGCAAATTCCCCAAAGAATGTATTGCTATGGGGTTAGAGACAAGATTCCAACAGGATAACTGGAAATCTAGCTGGGATTTCCAGAGAAAACAAACCCTTATATCCCTGGGTTGGGTATGAATAGAACATGTGTCCTTTATTCAGAACTATTTCGATCTATAACATAGCACTTCTCAAACTTGAATGTGTAGCCTCAGTGCCTAGAGGTCTTGTTAACATGCAGATTCTGATTCAGTTCATCTGGGGTACACCCCACGATCTCCCATTTCTAACAAGCTCCCAAGTGAGACCAACACTTCTGGTCCCAGGATCATACATTGAGTAGCAAGGGACAGCACCCCGTAATGGATTGAATTGTGTCCCCCAGAAAGATATGTTCAAGTCCTAAACCCCACCACTTGTTAACATGACTTTATTTGGAAACAGGGTCTTTGCAGATATAATTAAAGACATAAATTAAGATGAGGTTTACTGGATTAAGGTGAGCCCTAAATCCAACCACTGGTGTCCTTATGAGAAAAGGAGAGGACACATGGGGACCCACATAGGAAAGAGGGACTTGTGAAGACAGAGGCAGAGAGTGGAGTGATGCAGCCACAAGCCAAGGGACACCGAGGACTGTCAGGAACAGCCAGAAGCTGGAAGAGGTGAGGAAGGAGCCTCCTCTAGAACCTCAAGAGGGGGCATGGCCCTGCCCACACAGTGACTTTATGCTTCTGTGAGATGAGAATGCATTTCTGTTTTCTTAAGCTACCCAGTTTGTAGTAATTTGTTATGGCAGCCACAGGAAACTAACATGCACCCCTTGATTTGGCATGGCACGCATGTGGGCTGGAAGATTCTCAGGGTTCTTCAATGTTTATATTGTGTCAGGATCATTCCCTTCATTCCCAAGGCAGCGTTTCTCAAAGCATAGAGCAATGACTTAGGATATTCATTTAAAATCCAGATTTGTGGGCAACACTCTACCCATGGAATCAGTGCTCCTAAAGGCTGGTCTCAACATTAGCTTTTTAAACAGGTGCCCAGGCAACAGTTCTCTAGAGCTTTCCTTTAGGTTCTGCAATGTAGGCAACTTCATTGTGCAGTGCAAATTCAAGCCAAGATGTCTAAAAGCTGCCATCAAGACCTCAGTCCTTCAGCTAAAGGGACGAAGTATTAAAAAGTAGAATACCTGCTAAAAAGCAAACATCTCTGCAATTGAGCCAGATGCTTTTGACCTCTTCCCAGAGAAAAGCATTCATCCAAATTCTTTCGTCTCTATCTCAAATCGCTTAATGCAAATACAACCCGATGGGTCTCTGCTCCAGGAGGTAAATGGCAGGACTTGCCTCAGACATTGGTCAGTGTTCGGATCTACTCAGTGAGAATGTCTGGTGCAAGCTGTTTTCAGTCATTTCAACCTTAGTCTGAAAAGAGCAGCCATGGGGAGATGAGAAGGCTGCTCTGCCACTCACTCGCTGTGCAAGCAGGATTCGGCCACTTAAACCACCTGAACCTCAGTTTCCCCTTCTGAAAAATGGGACTTCAATACCTGCTCCTCCTACCTGGTATGGGCTGCTGTGACCACCACAGGGCTCAAGGGATTAAGAGGCTAATCCTGATAAAGGATGCAAGAGGGAAGCAAGGGAAGGAGCTCTCTGGCCGTCCTGGGGGAGGAGAAAGCCTGTTTCTCTGTTGGCCTTTTGAAAATTGCTGGCAATTAACCATGGCTGACTTGGCTGGCTGCTCTTTTTAATCAAAGGAGCTCTCTGGCCGTCCTGGGGGAGGAGAAAGCCTGTTTCTCTGTTGGCCTGGAGTCTTAAACTGTCCGGTGGCCTTTTGAAAATTGCTGGCAATTAACCATGGCTGACTTGGCTGGCTGCTCTTTTTAATCATTTGGTTGGGAGTGAATCTTTTGTTCTAGGTAAAATTAGTTTAAATATTCAGAATAATCAGCTGCTGTAGATTTTTAAAAAACCCACTAAAACATGCAAATTTCCTTCCCTGTCCTTCCTCCTCAATCCCAAGCATCCACCCTACTTGAAGGAGTTTGATAGTGATGTAACAAATGACTTAAAGTCTCCCGGAAAACTTAATGTAAGTGCAAATGAATATTTTAAAGACCAGCTAAAGTGAAAAATATCAGAACTGCGGTTATCTTTCTGGGACAGGCAGGGGTTGACTGGAAGGGCTGCACAAAGCAGTTTTCCGGGGTGATGGTAATAGTCTATATCTTGACAAGGTTTTTTGGTTACAAGGCAAATGCATTTGTCAAAACCCAGCTAACGATTGTACACAGCATTGTATACAAATTTTACATATACGGTAAGAGATGGACCTACCAAAGTTTCTTTCCTACCTCATGAAAACACCACCTTTTGGTATATATGAAAAGAATACCATGAAAAGAATGGTGACCCAGCCCTGCATTAAAAAGCAGAGCCTAACTTGAATCCGTGTTTTCTGCCCACCAAGAGACCTCAGTCAGAAAGGCTCCTGCTGGGGTCCACAGGTTTCATCAGAATACGAATGCTGTCCAGGGCAGCCCAGTGGTCTCAGATCCTCTCCCACTGCCTTGCCTTTCCTGCAGAAACCACACTGAAGGCTCTGGTCCCTGCTTTCCCCTCCCTTCCGCTGCCTGCAACCCACCCTGGTCTTCCCTGTACAGCCCTGTGTCATGTGGCGTTGCCCCTCCTCTTGGGAACTGTAAGTAACAAACTATCTTTTCAATGGCAGTTAGCGATCTGTTGGCCTCATCGTAGATGAATATAAAGAAAATCCCAGGCGCATTTTAAAACAGCAAGCTAACTCAGAGGGGCCTACACAGGAGGCCTCTGGTCCAGCGTTAGTCCAGATGGGACCACCCGATCCGTGGGGCTTCCACTTATATCTACGCTCTTACCTCCACACTCCTTCCCCCAGGATGCCCCGAATTCCAGGCAGGGTCTTCATTTCCCTAGTGTAGAGCTCTAGTTCCTTACTAAACGCAAGTGATCCTCCAAGTAGCTGCTGCACATGTTTTCTTTGCTGGCCCAGCCTTCCCACGAGGATGTGAGCGCAAACCGGAAAGGCACTGGGCTGGGGAACCGAGAGGAAGGAAGGAGAAGCCACCGCTGCTGGTCTTGATAAACATCAGTTTCCAGTTTATTTCCTTCTGACCTTGTCATTGATGCCTAAGGAAGGGATCGTGGGGGTGAAAACCTTGATTCCGACCATATTCTTCCTCTCTTCCTCCTCCTTCTTTCCTTTCTTTTAGTTACTGGCTTCACTAGTAATCACTATAGCCCATCCAGATAAAGAATGACAAGGTTTCATTAATAAGCCGGAAAACAACATTTAAATAAGTAATCGTCTCTAAATAATAATAATAATGGAAGCTGTAAAATGGCGAAGATTGGTTGAAATTTAACCCTTGTGATATGCACAGAACCTGTGGTACGGGCTCCGTGTTCCTACCTTTCTCACTGACTTCTAGGGAAGCGTTTGTCTATTTGTGAAGAGTCCTGTGCTTGCAGGTGTTTCTCCTTGTGGGTAATGACCGCGAGTGACAGGTGGAGCCCAGATGTCACCCCCTGGAGGAAGCTGAGGGACCGAATCCAGGGAGAAGGCAGATCTGGGCACCAGTAACTGTCACAGCCGTCCCTATACCGCTATGCGGTGACGGCCTCTCGAGTCCCACTCACCTCATTAAATGAGGATCCCGTTTCATACCTGGAGGCCTGGAGGAGGGGAGAAACACCTGATGTGGGCTGTGCTGCTGTCTTCAAGCACCAGCAGGAAAACAGGTTTTTCCTAACTCAGGAGAAACGAGTCATGTTGACCTGGGGTCTTGGAAATGCCCATTTCAGGGCTTGTTGTTACAAAGATCTAAATGAATTACTGAAGGTCTTGCCTTGTTCGTTTTCTCTTCTGAGAATAGAGCCGAAGGGACAGAGCCAGTCCTGGGGCCTTAGCCGGGAAGCAAGTCCATCCTCAGCAGCCCCCTCCCGTCTTCCCTCGTTCTTTCCTCCTCTTCTTTGCCAGCTACTCCATCCATACGTGAACAGTGCTGTATTTTGGTGTAGGAAAAAAAAAGTATTTTTAAATTCTTTTTTTTTTTTTTAAATTTTCAAGAATCTTGGTGCCTTGATGTTTTTTCTCTCTCTGGAGGGTTTGCTTAAAAACACACATCTGTATTAGGGAGAGGAGCACATAACACACAAGGAGGCGAAACGCTCACGGTGCCACATCTGAACCGGCCTGGCTTTCCCGGGGAGTCCACTGGGGCTGGGATAAGCTACTGCGGAGCCTCCCAAAGTTACTCCTTCTGCTACCCCCTGCCCATTTTTTTCTGTCAATTCAAATTCTCCTCTTTCTCTTCTCTGACTCCTTTTCAAAATTCAAACTGCATTTCTCCTCCCTTTGAGGAAGGTTGCTCTTCCAGGCCAGCTTGAAACGCTTCCCTGCTCATTTCTATAGCAATCAGCATCACACTGCCAAGAGCAGCACCGTGGGAGAGCTGCGGGCGCCCACCCCCACTCACCCAACCTCAGAGTGCACCACTGCATGCCCGCAAAAGGAGCGACTCTGAATGTCCTTAGCTTATAAGGAGAGGTGAGCTGTTTGGGACTGAACGCAATTTGGAGGCTAACACAGGCACAATTCTCCTGGGCAGTGCACAGGGCTTCTGGCTGTGCAGGAAGGTGACCTTCCCCAGACACCAAGAAGTAAAGCAGGTGCTGCGGTTCTGTGGCTTAAGCAAGTACAGTGCTCACTCAGGTGGGCACCAGGTGGGCTGCAGGCCCTGGAGTGGCCCTACCGAGGCCTTCCGGGGTCAAAAGGAGAAACCCAGGCTCCAGATTCTGTACCTCCAACCAGGCTTCACCGGCCTTACCCCTGTGTCCAGTCCCCTCTCAGGGAATCATTTCTAGATTCAGTTCAAGAGGCTTTAAACTTCTTTCAAAGCATTCCTGCCAAATCTCTTCCTAAGAGCATGCCTCCCTCATTTTCCTCTGGTGCTGAGGCTTTTAAAATTCAAAGACCAATAACTGAACCTTT
>NW_007730552.1:22422-27005 GCF_000696425.1 Galeopterus variegatus
TTTAATCTATGGGGGGGTTTTTGGTTGTGTTTTTTGTTTGTTTGTTTGTTTGTTTTTTCTGCACTTATTCATACCCTTATGCAATGAACACAGACTGCCTAGATCAGGGACTTCTTTTAAACCTACTTTGTGCAGTCTGGAGGATTCTAGTCTATTGACCCTTTCTCAGAATAAAATTTTAATTGCATAAAAATAAAATAAAAAGTAAAGCAATCACAAGTTGAAACACAAGTTAGCAAGTTGTCAATATATTAAAAAATAAATATTTAATGTAGCAATACTCATATACGTGCTTCTGTATTAATGCATTGGTAAAATCAAGTACCTTGGTTTCAAATTGTTGATGTGCATAAATGTTATTTTGAGACATCTGCCACAAATATAATATGCTACGAAGATATTTGTGTTTCCTATTGGTTACAAAGTCATGAGTAGTGTGAATACTATGAGATCTATCACCTATGTTAAAACGGAAGGAGGGCTGGCCCCGTGGCTCACTCAGGAGAGTGCGGCGCTGGGAGTGCAGCGACGCTCCCGCCGCGGGCTCGGATCCTATATAGGAATGGCCAGTGCACTCACTGGCTGAGCGCAGTGCGGAGGACACCAAGCCAAGGGTTGCGATCCCCTTACCGGTCACGAAAAAAACAAAAAATAAATAAATAAAAAATAAAATGGAAGGAAGCACTAAATTTAAATTAGTGATTATGTCAAGAACTGTAAAGGGTCTGAGATTTTACCTGACTTGGAAGGGTAACTAACTAGCCCGAGACAGTTGCATGGGTGCTGATAGAAGACAGGAGGCTCCTGGGTCAGACATAAAGGACAGTTTATTACTCACAGCAATAGCAGTGGCCAGACTATCAGCATTTGTGCCAGTTCCCTGAGCCCCACTCCCACAGGGTAATGTGAAGAGAGACTACACACACAGTGGGTGTATTACATTTTTTATGTTAACATATAGTGGACTTATTTCTCTTAAAGGAATTAATCAATATTTTTAAAAGTTCTCAGTTTAATATAATTTATCAGTAAAATATTGATAGTGAGACTCACATGACCAAAAACTCTTTGGGGTCATCAATAATTGTTAAGTGTGTTTACTTAAAAATTTTTGGTCTTGGGACCAAAAACTTGAGAATCTCTGGCTTAGATGATCAAATAGCAGAGAAGAGAGGGTTGACAGGGGGTAGAAAGAAAGAATTATTAGGAAAAAAATAGATAATAATCAAAAGCATTTAAGAAGATGGTGTTGGTCCCAACATTAGGATTTGGTGAAATGGGAGGATAAAACTCTCAAGATCGAATTCAGAGATACTTTATTAGAGGGAGACATCAGCATATCAGAAAGAAATGGATTCTTTCAGCAGCCTGGTGAATCCAAGGCTTAATTCTTCCCTTAGACACACCTCACTTTTGTCCCATCAGACACTCTTAGAAAGAGCAGACGAACAAGTTGGAAATCAGAACATCTGAGCATCTGTCCAGGCGAGACTGAAACAAGCATTGACTGGCTAGTTTGAGGCCCTCTCCCCAACTCTGTGCCATTTCCCCATGGGAACCCACAGGGAAAGGGAGACCCATCCTACGAAAGCAGCAGCAGCGTTCTCCTTACACATCCACCAAGTCACTGTCTGTCATCCCCAACACCATGAAATGCGGCTGGGCATCGAAGCAGGGGGAGGAAATGCCCAGGGAAGGCTTTGCCTCTTCAGGATTCCAGGATCAGTGTTTCATGATCATCAGCTAACAAACTGGGAGTGATGGTGTCTGGGCCTCCGAAAGCAGCACCCGAGTCTCTGGACAGCCGCTGGCGTGGGGAATGGGGAAAACACAGAGGAGAGGAGCCCAGCAATGAAGAAAAAAAGTTGTCTCCTTTATGATTTTGCCTAAGATGGAAAGGGAAGACAGGAGTGCACATGATTTAGGTGTTTGGATGCTTGCCTTTCTCTGTTTCCCATTGGCACACATATGGTGACTTTTCCCCTTTACTGTGGCTCCCTGCTTCCCCACTTCTTCATTCACATCATGTGATTTCTTTTAGAAGTTCGATGTGATGAACAAGGTTGGTGGTGGAAGAAGACACCTCGGCAAAGAGAAGCAGTGGCATCTCTCTCCATGCATCATCCTCCTTCCCCCACAACCTCCATCCCTCCCCTTGGATCCTGATATCCTGTGTCCTTGACGCCTCTCCTGATTGCTTTCCACTCCCTGGCCTCAGGAAGGTGCTGGAAAACCAGTCAATAGGAACATGTCAGTGCTCTGCTGGCTGCTCTGGTTATCTCTTGCTGTTTAACAAACTACTGCAAAATCTAGTGGCTTAAGACAACAATCATTTTATTATCATCACTATGGCTCTGGGTGTCGACTCAGTTCAGTGGGGCACTTCTTGCCCACGGTCTCTCCTGCAGTTGCAGTGGGATGGGAAACAGCAGCAGGTGGGTGGCTCCAGAGTTCAGGGGAATCATCTGGAGCCTTTTTCACTCCTATGTCTGGCAGGTGATGCCAGCTGGTGGTCAGAACATCTGCACGTGGCTTCTCCATGGCACCCGGGCTCCCTCACAGCATGGTGGCTGGGTTCCAACAAAGAACATCCCAAGAGACAGCCAGGAGGAAGCCGTCTCACCTTTTATGACCTAGCCTCGGCCTCAGTTGTGCTGCCGTCTGTGTGTTGGAGCAATCATAAGCCCCCACCCAGATTCACAGGTAGGAGACACAGACTCCAGTCTCAATGGGAGGAGTGTCCAAGAATTTGGGGGCCAAAGTAACTCTGACATTAGTGTAGATAACCTGCCTTACCAATACTTTCCTGAAAAGTAATGGAGTCTCCTTGGATTAAAGTGGGTTGCGGGCCTTCATCTCTGAACCAGTTACTATAGCCTCTGCAACTAGACACTGTATTCATTTCCTGTGGTGCCCTAACAAAGCACCAAGCCTGATAAGACTACCATAGAAATCTTATTCTCTCTCGGTTCTGGAGGTAGGGCTGTGCTCCCTCCAAAGGCTGTAGGGGAGGGTCCATCCCAGCTGCTGGTGGCTCCAGATGTTGATTGGCATGTGGCTGCATCACTCCAGTCTCTGTCTCTGTGGTCACTGCTTCCTCTTTTCTATCTCGAAACTCTCACTTGCTTCATCTTGCAAGGACACTTATGGTTGCATTTAGGGCCCATCTGGATAATTACTAGGCATAAGCTCCTCCTCTCAGGATCCTTAACTGAGTCACATCTTTTGCCATATAAAGTAAGATTCACAGGTTATGGCAATGAGGACACAGATGTATGTTTTGGGGGCCACTATCAGCTCACTACAGACATTTAGGATTGAAAAGTCAATGAAGAATAGTTCTCCACCCTGTATTGGCCAGCTGCTAAAAAAAGAAAGAATAGTTCTTCAAAAAATAGTCATACTGGTACCTGAGAAAAGGATAAATGGATGCTGGAGGACTTTCTAACCTGTACAGTTCAACTTATTTTATGTGTTTAATATTTGGAGTGTGCCCACAATGTGCTGGGCACTGCGCTACCCACAGAGGCTTCCAGTCCCGTCTGAATATTCATCCAGCACCTACCACGCAAGTGTCAAAGAGAATGCCAAGCCCACCAAAAGAATCCCTTCTGTAGAAAACGTTGCGGCCTTGCAGGGCAGAAGGTGGCGGGTGCTGTGAGAGGCTGTCCTGACTGGGGCTCTGGAGCTGAGCTGCGAGAAGTGAAGGGGAAAGGAGCTTCCAGCTACAACAGCAGAGCAAAGCTGGGCTGCGGGCAAGCGCAGGACAGCGGTCCAGTGTGGCCTGAGGACACTGGGACAGAGAGCCTAGAATGCTGAGCTAAGATTCTACACAGGCCAAGAAAAACCACTCAAAGTACGGGTGGAGAGTGGTGACCAGCCTGGCATTTGGGGAAGATTATAATGTTGTGGAGAGTGGCTCGGTGAGTCTGAGCTGAAAGTGCTGCATTTCCCTCTTATCCTCCCACCTGCGAGGATCTCTCGGTCCACACCGGCCCCTCGCTGTTTGCTTCATGCTTTTCTACACCTAGATCTGCCTGTGGCATGCTGAGCGTTCCTCCTTCACGTTTCTGCCTTTATAAAAGTACCCATCCTGCTAGACTGCGTCTGGCTCATGCAGCACACGTGGCCTCCCAGTGCCCGGCTTCTGCAGCGCACAGCACCCAGCAGCCAGAAGTTTCCTCTGGCACCTTAGAAGGCAGACTTCTGGAAAGTGCCACAGGGCAGATTTCCAGCAGTTCTGCTGGCACCACAATGACTTTTCTGCCATTCAGAGAGCCATAGCGGTGCCCTAGCAAAGGCTCAGTCTCATTTCTGGGGGTGGGTGGGTTGATGGGGTGCTCTTCCTTGGGCATCTATTCTAGCCATAGGGGTAATAGCTGCTTCGTGTATCCACTATGCCTATATTCTTAGAGTTCTCTTTACTTCTCAGCCAAACCCTCAATTACTCCAATCCCCTGCTAGAGTTAATTAAACTTTCCCTGTTCAAATCACTGTGTGTTTTCTCTCTTTCCTATTTGATCCAGACTGATCAAACATCCTGCTAGACCTGAGCTGTCTAATATGGTGGCTATTGAGCATTT
>NW_007730552.1:27871-30953 GCF_000696425.1 Galeopterus variegatus
TTTTCTGTTAAATACTTTATTGCCTGTAAAATATCTCGTTAACATTTTAATAACATGTTGAGATGATAATATTTTGGATATAGTGGGTTAAATAAAATACATTGTTAAAAATAATTTTCAGCTGTTTCTTTTCACTTTTTTTTTTCCTTTTTGTCCTTTTCCGTGTCCAGCAACGGATCGCAACCCTCAGTGTCGCACCCGTACCGGACCGGGACCGGCAATGGGATCGCAACCCTCGGTGTTGCCCCCGCACCTCGCTCAGCCAGTGAGCGGGAACCGGTCTGTATGTGGGATCCGAACCCTTGGCGGGAGCGCCACCGCACTCCCAAGCGGCACACTGTAGCAGTGCGCCACCGGGCTGGCCCCTCTTTTCACTTTTTTTAATGTGATGTATTAGTCTGTTTCTGTTGCTTATAACAAAAATACCTGGAACTGGATAATCTGTAAGAAAACAAAATTTATTGTTTACAGTTTCAGAGGCCAGGAAGTCCAAAGACGAGAGAACACACCTGGTGAAGGCCTTGTGGGTGGTGACAGGGATCCAGGGGTCTCACATGGCAGAATGACAGAGCACAGAGAGAGAGAGAGAGCTTCTCACACCCTCTCCTTTTAAAAGCCTCAGAACCACACCCATGACCACACCCACAACCACCATTAAACCATCAACTTAATCACCTCTTCAAGGCCCAGTCTTTCAAAGATCATAATAGGATCTCCCACCCTCAACAGTTTCAGCAGGAATTAAGCTTCAGTGACTTTGAGGGGCCATTCAATCAACTGCATGTGGCTACTAGAAAACTTTCAATTACATATGTGCTTGAATCTATTTTTATTTGATAGCTGTGTTCTACACCCACCTTTTATATAGTCCTAATTGATTTTTCTAAATAGTTGTGACTTCTCCCTCCTTTGAACATCAATAGTTCTTTGAATATCTTTAAGGATATTTGTGCAGAAAATTTGCCAATTTTTTTGCTTGCCAGCATCCTATTTCCTCTTTTTAGAGGCATTCCAATCTCCTTTTGGGGGAGTGTCCCATAATGTGGAGTCTTGATGACAATTAGTAGCCACTTCTCCCTACAGAAGCCAAAGGGTTTGTCTCTGCTAGCCTGCGGGGATGAGTATACAAATCCCAATTGGACTTCTCCAGTTGGAAACTCCCTCCCAACATTTTGTATCTTGGCCAAGTGTTGGAAGGACATGAAGTCAGCTGGAGACCCTATTCCTTAAAGCTGCAGTGGAGTGTAACACATACACTACACTCATTGTTCCCACTTCATTACTTTTGCAGTGATTTCTACTGCCTGGCCCTCTTCAATAACTAGGTTTTCTAAATTAACTGGAAATCAATCAATTTTATTTTACTAATTCTCACCATTAACTCTGTAAGACCCCAACTGTCCAATTAATCCCCTTTTTCCTTAAGATTAATGAGTCTGTTTCTGTTGCTTGCAACTAAGACCCCTGATTATTATTACACCTATGTTACTCTACTATGTACTGCATTTAGTTCTAGCAAGTTCTAGGCTCTGGAGAAAGTCTCAGAATTGAAGAATAAACTGCAAGGCCAGGCTTTGGAACCCACAAGAACTAGCCCTACAGATCTATGTACTGAGAATGATGGGCACCATCATTAAGATGAGTGCACACACATACTAATCAGTCCTGGGGACATCACAGTGTTCATTCCAGGAACAGAGTGTAATAGACCATCTGAGGTTATGGGTCTTTGGTGGCCAGAATAATAGCTCCCCAAAGATGTTCACATCCTAATCCCCAGAACCTATGAATGTTACCTCACATGGCAAAGGGACTTTGTTGATATAATTAAGCTAAAAATCTTGAGATGAGGAAATTATCTGGATTATTTGGATGAGATCAATGTAATCACAAGGGTCCTTAAAGGTGGAGAATTCCCACCTGAATCAGAGAAATGTGACTACTGAAGCAGGATTAGAAAGATACTTCACTGATGGCAAGCCAAAGAATATGGGAAACCTCTAGAAGCTGGAAAAGGAAAAGAAACAGACCTTCCCTAGAGCTTCCAGAAAGGAATGCAACCTTGCTGACACCTTGATTTCAGCCCAGTGAGACTTCTGACCTACAAAATTGCAAGATAATAAATTTGTGTGTTTTAAGACATTAGGTTTGTGATAATGTTTTATGGCAGGAAATGGAAAACTTACACAAGATCTATCCTTGATCTGCAGAGGGGATTACTTTGACAGTCCTACCAAGGCTGTATATTTTGTAGAGTGAGGAGCCTCCTGTATGAAAATCAGGTGCCATTAGCAAATGAGGAGCTGTGGTTTGAATGTGTTCACCCCTGGCAAAGCATGTGCTGGAAACTTTATCCCCAATGCAACAGTGTTGGGATGTGGGGCCTAACTGGTGGTGTTTATATCATGAGGGCTCCACTCTCAGGAATGGATTAATGATGATTATGAAAGGGCTTGATGCCACGAGTTCTCTCTCTCTCTCTCTCTCTCTCTCTCTCATGCATGCTCTCTTTTCCTTCTGCCTTCCACTATGGGGTGATGCAACAAGAAGGCCCTCACCAGACGCTCAGCAGATGCTGGTGCCATGCCCCTTGACTTCTCAGTCTCTAGAACTATGAGCCAAATACATTATTTTCTTTATAAATTACCCAGTCTGTGATATTCTGTTATAGCAACACAAAACAGACTAGACAGAAAATTGGTACCAAGAAATTGGGCTGTTGCTGTAACAAATACCTGAAAATGTGGAAGCAGCTTTGGAACTAGGTAATGGGTAGAAGCTGGAAGAATTTGGAAGAGCAGGCTAGAAAAAGCCTAGATTCTGATGAGGGCTCAGAAGAAAACAAGAGCTTATGAAGAGTTTATATCTTCTTAGGGATCCATATCTATAATATTCTTAGGGATTACTTAAGTGGNTAAAGGCCACCCTTGTTATAAAGTGGTGAAGAATTGGCTGAATTGTATCCATGTTTTAGGGCTTTATGGAAGGCAGAATTTAAGAGTCATGATCTAAGATATCTGGAAAAAGAAATATTTAAGCAGCACAGTGTTCAAGGTACTGCATGGATTCCTTTGGCTGCTTA
>NW_007730552.1:31953-36383 GCF_000696425.1 Galeopterus variegatus
GGGCTAAAGCCTAGATTGCCATGATTGATTAAGGGCAATTCTGATGAGGGCTCAGAAGAAAACAAGAGCTTATGAAGAGTTTATATCTTCTTAGGGATCCATATCTATAATATTCTTAGGGATTACTTAAGTGGTTGTGATCAGAATGTTGGTAGAAATATGATGGCAAAGGCAATTCTTATGAGTTCTCAGATGAAAATGAGGAACAAGGTATTAGAAACTGGAGTAAAGGCCACCCTTGTTATAAAGTGGTGAAGAATTGGCTGAATTGTATCCATGTTTTAGGGATTTATGGAAGGCAGAATTTAAGAGTCATGATCTAAGATATCTGGAAAAAGAAATATTTAAGCAGCACAGTGTTCAAGGTACTGCATGGATTCCTTTGGCTGCTTACAGTAAAATGAGACAAGAGAGAAAAGATTTAAAGATAGAATTTATAATTAAAAGTGAAGCAGAAAGCAAGGGTTTTCAAAAGTTTCAGCCTGGCCATGTAAAGAATAAAAAGGCCTGTTTAGAAGAACAAACTAAGGGTACAGCTAAGCAACCCTTTACTAAAGAGATCACCATGGATACGTGCTATTCATTCAGATGATGGCAGTAAGACCCTGAAGGCATTTCAGAGATCTTTGAGGCTGCCCCTCCCTTCACAGACCCAGAGTAGGACCTTGAGGGCAAGATTTCCAGAGAGGTGCCTGTGGGACCTCAGCATTCACTGACCTGCACCATACCAAGTCTTTGCTCCCTACAGGGATCCCTGGCCACCCCAGCTGTGGCTCAGATAGGCCCAGGTATGGTGGTTCAGATCACTGCTTTGGAGGGTGCAAGTAGTGAACCTTGGTGGCAACCAAATAGTGCTAATTCTTCAAGTGCACATACTTCATGAGCTGTGAGGCCTCCACCTAGATTTCAAAAGACACATCAAACAGCCTGGGGGCCAAGGCAGAAACTTGCTGCAGGGACACAGCTGCCATAGTCCCCTCCAGAGCAATGCCTAGCGGAACAGTGGGACTGAGGCCATGGCAGAGAATCCTCTCTAGGGAAATGCCTAGTGGAACTGCAGGGTTAGGGCTGCTGGAGAGACTCCAGAACTGTGGAGCTACCAGCATGTAACACCAGCTTGGGATAGCTGTAGTCATGAGACTCCAACCCGTGAGAAGTGCAGTATGGGCTGCCCAAGCCCTTGTGAGTCCAACCCCACCCCAGTGTGCCCAGAATGTGGGACAAGAAGTCAAGGAATATTATTCTGAAGCTTTAAGATTTATTTATTTATTTATTTAATTAATTAATTATTTCAAAAGACACATCAAACAGCCTGGGGGCCAAGGCAGAAACTTGCTGCAGGGACACAGCTGCCATAGTCCCCTCCAGAGCAATGCCTAGCGGAACAGTGGGACTGAGGCCATGGCAGAGAATCCTCTCTAGGGAAATGCCTAGTGGAACTGCAGGGTTAGGGCTGCTGGAGAGACTCCAGAACTGTGGAGCTACCAGCATGTAACACCAGCTTGGGATAGCTGTAGTCATGAGACTCCAACCCGTGAGAAGTGCAGCATGGGCTGCCCAAGCCCTTGTGAGTCCAACCCCACCCCAGTGTGCCCAGAATGTGGGACAAGAAGTCAAGGAATATTATTCTGAAGCTTTAAGATTTAATGTTGTTTTCTCTGTTAGGTTTTGGACTTACTTTGGGCCAGTTACCCTTCTTTTCTTACCTATTTCTCCCTTTTGGAATGGGAGTCTATCCAATGCCTGTCTCACTGTTGTATGTTTGAAGTAGATAATTAGTTTTGATCTCACAAGCTCACAGCTTGAGGGAATTTGCCCCAGGATGAATCATACCTTGAGTCTCACCCATATCTGATTTAGATAAGACTTTGGACTTTGAACTATTGAGTTGGTCCTATAATGAGTTAAGACTTTAGAGCTATTAGAATGGAATGAATGTATTTTGTATATGATAAGGACATGAATTTGGGGGGCCAGGGGTAGAATGCTATAGTTGGTGTGTCCTTCAAAAGCATGTGTTGGAAACTTAATCCCCAGTGCAATGGTGTTGGGAGGCAAGGCCTAAGGGGACGTGTTAGGTCATGAGGGCTCCACCCTCAGGAATAGATCAATGCTATTTACAAAAGGGCTTGATGCTGGAGTTTGATCTCTCTCTCACAAGCACTCCCTGACCTTTCCACCTTCTGCCATGGGAATTGCAGCAAGAAGGTATTCATCAGATGCCAGCACCTTGATAATGGATTTCCCAACCTTCAGACCTGTGAGAAATAAATTTCTTTATAAATTACCTAGTCTGTGGTATTGTTATAGCAATACAAAATGGACTAAGACATGAGAGAAAGGATGCTGAACAGACTGCAACCAACTACCACATGTTGTTTAATCAAAACCTGTCCAATTGAATTTTTAGGGCCAGCAACTGTTTAGGTTAAACATTACAGGTGAGAAACCTTGAGGAAACAGAAGGAAGCTTTATAAGGAATGTAAATCCAAATTTATATATGTGTGTGCATACATTTGCATCTTAAAAATTCCAAGCTTTGTCATAAAGGATCTAATGAAACTTGAAAAGGACTGATTCTCCTTCAGTAAAGATGTAGCTAATTCAGCCAATTGCTTTAGCACCTAGACATATGGACATATTCCATAAAGTGTTTAAGAAGCACTGACTTAGTCACTGACTAATTAGTTGCTGATAAATGAGAGACTAACGGAGGAGACCTCCTGAGAGGCAAATGAGATGGAAGTCATGGTCCACCACTTTAAGAATCCAAAACACACTAGGAGAGCTAAGAGAGGCAATAGAGGGAACTTACTGTATCTGTCCAACCATCCTAATTGTGGCCACTTAAAGTCCCGATAAGATCAGAGGAAGTGTGGCAAGCTGAGTCATCTGCAAAGCTAGGGCTCACATCTAACACAGTCTCAGCTCCTGAACCTTGGTCTGACCCCACAAGTTTAACAGTTCTGGGTAACAAAAGCATTATTTTGGTATATAGTAGAACTTTAAAGGAGTCATGTATTGTCAGCTCATAATTCAGCTAAAAGGTTTTGGCTCATAAAGATACTTTTCCTGCAGTTAAGCAGAACCATGCTCAGGTGGCAGTAGGTACCTTAGTCCCCTTTTTCAAGATGAATCTGTGTTCTTGTTAAAAACAATTTCAGCGTTGAGCATTCCCTATAGGAGTTCGTGTATTTACTTGTTCGTTTTTTATTGTTGGCGTAAGAGCCCATCACAGCAAATAGTCATAGACAACTAGCCTTCAAAGAGCCGTTTTGCAGTATGCAGCTTTAAGCAGGATGCTAGCTATGAAGAAGTCTTTTTGTAACCTTGGCTCACAGCATGGCTCGTGGGAAAATGCTGCAGGACTTAGTGCTCAGGAAGAGCAAGATAAGAAAATCTAATCAGGAACTCTGCGAACTAATCATTCTTCCTTTGGAGTCGCAGCCGTCCAGGAGCAAGGCACTGTCCAGCCTGTGGGAGTCAGACGTCCTTGAGTTCCAAGGACGAATGAAAGAGTCACAAAATTGGCCCTAAGGTAATCAAAACAGAAACCCTGGAGCCTGCGGGATGTCCCGTGTCAGACTTCCGATGGCCTACACTTCCTCCTTTCGTTCCCTACACTTTTCCCTTTACAACGCCCTTGCCGAGGCTCTGGGACCGTTTTATCTCAACTGTCTCCTCAGACGTCCGATAACAGAGCTTCCTGCGTCGCACCAGCATTTGGGACTGATGAGTCTTCTATTCTTAAGCAGAGCGCAGCAGACGTCGGGCTCTGCTAACGCTGGCATTGGCCACAGGCGCGGAGAAAGCGGTTTCCTTTCCCAGACTCCAGACCTAGGGAGGCCTGAAAGGAGACGACTGAGGAGAATTGTTCTCGGTCCCGAACGTAGATCAGAATTATCAAGAAGCTTGAAAACCGAAGTTCCGTTTCCTAACTCTGTGAGGCCCTGGTATCTGCAGGCCCTGCAGGTCCGGACGGTGCTGCCAGCGTGAGGAACCATTGTTCCAGAACTTTCTAGCGCAGTCCCCCTGCGGGGCATTCGTTCTGTGGCGGCCTGTCAGGGAGGTGCGCCCTCAGTGCTTCCCACACGGCAGTGCGCCCAGGAGTCGCCCGAGGCCGGCGCTGGGTAACGTCCGGACCCCCAGGCTCCGTGCTCAGAGACCCCCGGATCCCTCTTGCAGGCGCCTGGAACGTTCACTTTCTCTGTGGCAAGTAGTCATGGCCACGGGGTGAAACGCTAAGGCGTGTGCGTCCACAACACGGGGCCACGGCGGTCACCGAGAGCACCCGGCAGAAGGAAAGGGCCGTTCTAGGGGGCAGCCCCCTCTTCTCCGCGCACGTCCGCCTGAGGCGAGCGAAGGGCCGTGAGCGCGGCGAGGTGCGAGGCGCGGGGCGTGGTCGGCTCCACGTTCGGGAACGTTCCCG
>NW_007730552.1:37085-39606 GCF_000696425.1 Galeopterus variegatus
TGGGCTCGCTGCCGAGGCCTCCCGGCCCCGCGGGGAGAGGCCGCGCGAAGGGTCCCGGCCCCGGCGGAGGGCGGCCTTGGGCCAGGGGGGCCTTTCTGTTCGTGCCGAGCTTTTGTCACGCGCGTCGGCGTCCGGAGTCGCACGAGCTCCGGGTCTGCGGCGTGGTTTGCTCGGGGGCCGAGGGCGGACCGAGACCCCCGCCGCCTCCAGCCCCGGGCGCGGTCGGGCCGTCGCGGTGGCCGCGTTGCTGCGGTCGCGTCCCGGCAGGTGACCCTGAGCGGGGCGCCGGGTCCTCCCGTGGGTCTGCGTGTCCCACCGTTGCCAGTGTGAGGAGCCACACAACTTTTGTCCTGCTGTGGACATAGTCGCCGGCGTGTATAAACCACGGTTTCACACCCGGACTCATGTCTTTAATGGCTTTGTAAAAAGTAAAGCAGAATTGGACAAAATACCCATTTGGATGAATGTTCTTTTCAAGTGGAGTTTAAAAATCATTGTATTCACAATGCCACGATGGTGTTAGTCATTTCAGATGTCCCGTCTCCAAGTTTACAAAAGCCAACTTGTGTGGCTTTCACGGTTTGGAGGTTTCCTTTGTCTGATTGGGGGTCGTCAGGCCCTGCAGCCCTACACTATGCAAATGTCGAGGAACATTCCTAGGGGCAGATTATTAAGATGTGCAACAGCCTGATGAAATATTCAGCAGCGCTAAAGTGACTCTGTTTGGCTTATGGCCATCAGATTTGCTCAAATGAGGCAGTTTTAATATTCCAGAACTTGGGCAGGCATGGGACCCGGGGAGCAGTGCAATCTCCTGTCGGTCCTTGTGGGTCTCCGAAGACATTCTAGCTTCTTCTGCGTGTTTGTAATAGAAAATTAAACTAAGCTCATACTATTGGGAAGAAGAATTTTGCTTTCTTTGTAAGGAGAAACGAGTAACTTGCTGAGGCCACACATTCAATTCTTTAGATGTCGATGAACAAAAAGAAATCGAATTCTTAGAGAGGATGTTTAAAGAAAAGAGCTTAACTTTTAAGGCGTATTTTGTTCTCCTGTGGAGAGAGGCTCACATGTTCACACTTTTTCCCATTGGTTTTGCACAAAAATGAAAAGTGAGAGGAAAGGAGTGCTGGGGGTGGCGATTAGGAGCTGAGGATGTCATCTGATTTCTAATTGTTGGTTATTGATGGGAGAGGAAAAGATTTTGCATTTACTTTTTTTTTTTTTTTCTTTTTCCTTTTCTTTTCTTTGAGGGATCGGGGCAGAAACAGCAGTGAGAACGGTTGACCGGTATATATTTAGTAACCTTCCTCTAGTAGGGAGCTACCTGCTGACCTTATCCTGGGGAAGTGTGGGCTGGTTTTCTGCATCAGAAGCACAAAAGCTGGGGAAAATCCCTCTGTGTGCACCAGTTGGAAGGGTGGAGTGTCACTTTTCAGCAGGTCCTGCTGAGCAGGGGCACTATTTGTGAAAGGGAGCTTGGAGGCAGCAGGGTTCCTGAAGACCAGCCCCCTCTGCAGAGGACCTGGAGTGGGGAGGAGAGAGGGGGCGGGAGGAGAGTTCTGTGCCTTTCTTTTAACTCTGCATTAATGTTACTGTTTTTTTTTTTTATTTTTTTTCTTTTTAAGGAAACAGAGTTTCCTTATGAAAAGATTCATTTCTTCTTTAATGACCTAATGTGAGGAATAATAACATCTGTAATTGGGATTAAAAAAAGAAACACTGATTTTTTCTAAAACAAACAAACAAAAAGCTTAAAAATTTTTCCTAAACATTTGCAAAAAAGTAGAAGGAATGGTCTTAATATGCTTCTGCTCTCACCTTAGAAAAGTGTGGGTGGTATTTCGCTTGCCCCCAGACACATTCTGAAAGGTCATGGATATTATCCTTTCTAGGCTTTTCAAGTTACTGATGAAATTACTTTAAAAGAGAGACTTGTCTTGAAGTTTAAGAAGTGTTTCCTAAATCCCCAGAGAGTCTTTCTTTTGCTTCACACAGAAATTTCCTATAGTTTGGGAGGGGAAAAAAATCCATGCCTTCTCAAATTTTTACAGTGTTTTGATCTTATTTTCCTTTAAAACCCTTAAGGACTGTATTGCCAGAAATTCTCGCTAAGATTTTGAACATTCATTTGTGCCTGACAGAAAAAAAAATACATATATAAATGCTATGTAATACTTGTATGATTGTAGTGGCTTATGTTGTAATTTGTTGTGGTTTCCATACTTTTTTGATCATTCTCATTAGTTAAAAAAAAATTTAGTACTCCCCTGTATTTGTGTTTGTTACTTATTTATAAATTATATACATGTGCTATTATGGTTTTATTGTATTTCAAGGCCCAATCTATCCACAATCTATCTAGATTCATTGTTAATGGCAGTGGAGGTAAAACCCTGTTTCAAATAGTTTTTCTCTTAATTTTGAGTATTTTTGGCCTATTTCTAATCAGATCTGGTTATATCATCGTAGTTTTTTTTATTTCGTCATGTGGCTCATTCAAAGCTGGCTCAGTATGAAG
>NW_007730552.1:40074-42530 GCF_000696425.1 Galeopterus variegatus
TCCCACGCCTCGCTCAGCCAGTGAGCGGGAGCCGGTCTGTATGTGGGATCCGAACCCTCGAGCGGGAGCGCTGCCGCGCCTCCTAAGCAGCGCACTATCCAGTGCGCCACTGGGCCGGCCCTCCATACTTTTTTGATCATTCTCATTAGTTAAAAAAAAATTTAGTACTCCCCTGTATTTGTGTTTGTTACTTATTTATAAATTATATACATGTGCTATTATGGTTTTATTGTATTTCAAGGCCCAATCTATCCACAATCTATCTAGATTCATTGTTAATGGCAGTGGAGGTAAAACCCTGTTTCAAATAGTTTTTCTCTTAATTTTGAGTATTTTTGGCCTATTTCTAATCAGATCTGGTTATATCATCGTAGTTTTTTTTATTTCGTCATGTGGCTCATTCAAAGCTGGCTCAGTATGAAGCATGTGCTTTGCCAGCTGTGGTCTTGTGTTTGCCTGTGCTTGCATTTGTTAGTATAACTTTAATTTATGCTTTTTATAGGGACTTTAAAGCTTCCTGTCCTTTATAAGGTTTAGTTTAGTTTTAATCCATCATTCTACCCCGCTGTGCACATGCCAACAAGATAGCTGCATTGTGCTGAAGGTGGAGTGGGGGTGGGTAACCCTGTCCAACCTCTGCCCCCCACTGCACCCCAGGCACTTCAGAATGGTTTGTGACCAGTGATCCTCTGACAGAGGGACATAGTGAGGATGCAGTGTCAGTTTCCACTTATATTAGTACTACTAGTATTTTATGATAGTGTACTATAATTAGTATGATGTAATATAGCATAAAATAATTCATAGTGAAACATAGTTTATTTTCTCTTTTTTGGGATAAAAATAAGTGTAACTTCTAGGATTTTCTTCCCCAGCACCGTGGAGCATCTCATACACCCTCCGGGATGCATGAGCACTCTAATAGAGAGGTGGTCTCTTACTTCAGCCTCAAATAGTTCTTTCATCCTTCNATGAGCACTCTAATAGAGAGGTGGTCTCTTACTTCAGCCTCAAATAGTTCTTTCATCCTTCGAAGAACTCCATGAGGGCAGGTATAATTGATCTCCCCCTTTCTTTCAAATGACTAAACAGGGTCTAAAAATAGTCAAGTAATGCTACAACAGTCCTTGTAGTTAAGTGTTTACTTGATGGTACATGCTTTTCTTGATGTTCTCATTTAATTTTCACATTAGCAAGACAAACACCCAAAAGGTATGGAGAAGGTGAATGTGGCCCAACATCATCCTGTTAGCAATGGGTCCTCTCTGCTACTGGTCCAAGGCCTAAGGGCCCTGGTGTCTCTGTGTTCCTTGAGGATAGAGATCTTTCTCACCCACCTCAGCATCCCCATTGGTGGGGATCGGCAGAGAAGAGAGCCTTGGTTTGACTGAATGAGTCCAGTTTTTTTCTCTACTTAATGATGCAAACATATGGTATAGTGGGTTTTTTTTTTCTTTTTAATGAGGAAGCTGTAAAATACTATGATTTAATCTACGAATGCTAGAAATACAGCTTCAAAACTTGCTAAAGTTGGCTTTTGTACTAAAAATATGCTCATTGAGGAAAACAGAGATTGAATAAAGTAAACAAAGTATTCCCACTCTTAATACGATTTGTATGTATCCTTCTTTATAGACATTTTCTGTGTATTGAATAATATATTCACTTATCAGATATGTTTTCAATTTTCTTCACCAAAATGGGATGAAACTATACTTACTGTTTAGTAACTTTTTCACTCCACAATTTGTAATTTGATTATCTATTGCTCAATTAATAAACTATCTCAATTCTTTTTTTTTAAAGATGACCCGTAAGGGGATCTTAACCCTTCACTTGGTGTTGTCAGCACCACACTCTCCCAAGTGAGCTAACTGGCCATCCCTATATAGGGATCCGAACCTGTGGCCTTGGTGTTATCAGCACCACACTCTCCCGAGTGAGCCACAGGCCGGCCCAACTATCTCATTTCTTAAAGCCACCATTTTATCATTGCTTGTGATTCTGTGGGTAGACTAGGCTCTGCTGAGTGGTTCTTCTACTCCCTGTGATATTGGCCAGGGCGGCAGTCTTAGGGGGCTCAATTGGTCTGGGACTTCAAGATGGCTCATTGGCCATTACCAGTTTTTAAAAGTCTTACAAAATTCTTAGAAGGGACAAAGTGTTAATATATTAATGATTAATTGATTTAAAAAAATTTTTATACTAGAATTCTCTGGCTTCAGTGCTGTCAGAACTGGAGTGTCTCTAGCCCATCATTTCTTGCTCTCTGACATTTATATCTGGGCAGCAGAGTGATTATTCCTTATCTTTCCCCCATTTTTTCTTTATTGGTTAGGGAGACTTCTGTGTAAGCAATGCTGCTCTGGGCTCAGTGAACATTTTGTTCTGAGCAAAAAACAGATACCTTTGTCCACACCTGTACAGCAGCTGATTGAGATGCCCAAAGGGAAAAG
>NW_007730552.1:43568-50046 GCF_000696425.1 Galeopterus variegatus
AAACAGTACAACCCCTCAAACAGGTCTCTCTGCTTCTTAAAAACCAGTGAGTGTGGCCTGAACTGGATTCCGTTTGGGACTCCTCCAGGGTAAGCTGGTCAGAACCGTGAGTGGCCCTCAGCTTTCGTAGCATGGCCTGGGGGGTTTCAGACACACGTGTCAGGGGTGGGCCAGGACATTTGTATTTCTAACAAATTCCAAGGGAGGCTGATGCTGCTGATCCAGGGACCTCACTTTGAAAACCACTGAACCACAGTAGGGTCAGCAACACTTCTCTGTGAAGGGCCAGATAATGCTTTAGGTTTGGTCTGTCACAACTGCACAACTCTGTTGTAGCTCAGTGACTGTAGACAATATATAAATGCATGGTCATGGTTGTGTTCAATTAAAACTTTATTTATAGACACTGAAGTTTTGATTTCATATAATTTTCATAGATCATGAAATATTATTCTTTTAACTTTTTTCAACCATTAAAAAATGTAAAACCTGCCTCCCCTTCCAGCTCTTGCTGAGCCTGAAGCAGGCACATGCCGCACTGATGTGCCAGGGTAGTTCAGACCTGCTGCTCCAGGCAGGTGTGGCTGGACAGGTTCCCACCATGGGTCTTAACACATGAGGGGAGGTGTGAGGAGGCCTTGGCAGAGCCTGCTGGTTAGTCTGAGAAGCCAGACTAGCTGTTGGTCAATGTGGATGCTCTGGGTAAGGTTCAGTGGCTGCTGTGGTCCCAGACACCTTCATCTGCCCTGGGGACCCAGGGCAGTGACCTGATCTGTCTCTCAAAATACAGGCTTAAGTCTACTGTCTGCCCCAAGTCCTCCTTGTGTGTCCTGGAGGACCAGCAGCACTGTGACAAGGCCAAGGCTGTGGATGTCCCCTACGTGGACATTAAGGCACTGAGGAAACTCAGTAAGAATAAGAACCTGGTGAAGAAGTGTGATGCCGTTTTGGCCTGCAGATCCCACTAATCTTTGGCCCAGACCTAAAACTAAATAAGGCTGGCAAGTTCCCTTCTCTGCCGACACACAATGAAAACATGGTGGCCAAAGTAGTTGAGGTGAAATCCACAATCAAACTCCAGATGAAGAAAGTGTTACATCTGGCTGCCTCCATTGCCATGTGCAGATGACAGATGATGAGCTTGTGCACAACATCAACCTGGCCATCAATTTCCTGGTGTCGTTGCTCAGGAAGAATTGGCAGAATGTCTGGGCTTTATACATCAAGAGCACCATTGGCAAGCCCCCAGCACCTGTATTAAGGCACATCCTTATAAATCCTACTGGTACCATCAAAAAAAAAAAAATGTAAACTATTCTTAGCTTGTGGACAGTGTGTAAAAACAGGTGGCTGGCAGGATTTGGCCCTAAGGCTGCTGTTTGGGACTCCTGAACTAAAGGAGGAATTTGGGTGTTCCTACCAAGTTTTAGCCTTGCTAGGGGTGGCCTTTCTTGAGAAAATTCCAAGTTTTGGATAAAGCAAGATGGAATTTGTTCTCATTCGTTTTTGCTTATCTATCTAGATTTTTGGTGTTTCTACCACCTAACACTAAATATGCACATTCATTTAAAAAGTTTAAATGTTTTCATTTAAAAATGAAACCATCAGCTTCCAGAATTGGGGAAAACATGGTGTTTACAATTGGGAGTTGGGGAAGCGACAGGAGGGATTCTAGATATTTCCTAGTAAGTTTTCAAAGCAATTTAAGCAGCTTTCAGTGGACTTAGTCATTTAGCACTAATGGTTTAGAGAAGTTGATAAACTTTCTCTGAATGGCCAGGATAGTAAATGTTTAATCCCCCTTATAACCCTATGCCTATGTCTCTGTCTCAGCTATTTAATTCTGCTTTGTAGCTGGAAAGCACCTGCAGGCAGTACTTACAGGAGTGGGCTTGGCTGTGTTCAGTAAAACATTATTTACAAAAACTGGCTGGATATAGCCTGACCCCTGGCTTAGAGACATTCTTCGGAAAGGGTAGAATATTTTTAAACCATCAGAAAATTTGGTGACTAAATCCTTTGCGGTCTCCAGCGCTGTGGCAGGGTGTGCTCAGGTGTGTTTGTTATTGCAGTGATTTCTAAGCTTCCTGCAGAGCAGCTCAGCCCTTTGCGTTTTAGGTGGGGCCCTTCCTCTGAGAAGGACTGGAGACTTGGCTCCGCCAGTGTTTGGAGAAGCTGCATTGTTTCTGGTGACATTGGTCAAACAAACTAATCTGATTGCTCACATATATTTGCATAGAGAGTTAAAAACCCTATATGAAAAGAAGGAAATTTGCAAAATGACAATATTTAACTAGGAGGCTGAAGGAGCACATGCATTTGGCAGGTTGTCTATTTTCATACGCTTTTTCTTTTATCTTTTTAAGTAATTAGAAGTCTGTTCTCTTATAAAAATATTTGTCTTATCAGCAAACAATATTTTTAACCAGTAGGTTGAATTTTTTAAATTAACTAAGTAGGTAAGAATCCTCAGTTTTTTTCTGATTTATTGAGACTTTTAATGCAAAAACACACCACTTCATTACNGTGGATGTCCCCTACGTGGACATTAAGGCACTGAGGAAACTCAGTAAGAATAAGAACCTGGCGAAGAAGTGTGATGCCGTTTTGGCCTCAGAGTCTCTGATCAAGCAGATCCCACTAATCTTTGGCCCAGACCTAAAATTAAATAAGGCTGGCAAGTTCCCTTCTCTGCCGACACACAGTGAAAACATGGTGGCCAAAGTAGTTGAGGTAAAATCCACAAACTCCAGATGAAGAAAGTGTTACATCTGGCTGCCGCCTTTGCCATGTGCAGATGACAGATGATGAGCTTGTGCACAACATCAACCTGGCCATCAATTTCCTGGTGTCGTTGCTGAGGAAGAATTGGCAGAATGTCTGGGCTTTATACATCAAGAGCACCATTGGCAAGCCCCCAGCACCTGTATTAAGGCACATCCTTATAAATCCTACTGGTACCATCAAAAAAAAAAAAATGTAAACTATTCTTAGCTTGTGGACAGTGTGTAAAAACAGGTGGCTGGCAGGATTTGGCCCTAAGGCTGCTCTATTCTTAGCTTGTGAACAGTGTGTAAAAACAGGTGGCTGGCAGGATTTGGCCCTTAGGCTGCAGTTTGGGACTCCTGAACTAAAGGAGGAATTTGGGTGTTCCTACCAAGTTTTAGCCTTGCTAGGGGTGGCCTTTCTTGAGAAAATTCCAAGTTTTGGATAAAGCAAGATGGAATTTGTTCTCATTCGTTTTTGCTTATCTATCTAGATTTTTGGTGTTTCTACCACCTAACACTAAATATGCACATTCATTTAAAAAGTTTAAATGTTTTCATTTAAAAATGAAACCATCAGCTTCCAGAATTGGGGAAAACATGGTGTTTACAATTGGGAGTTGGGGAAGCGACAGGAGGGATTCTAGATATTTCCTAGTAAGTTTTCAAAGCAATTTAAGCAGCTTTCAGTGGACTTAGTCATTTAGCACTAATGGTTTAGAGAAGTTGATAAACTTTCTCTGAATGGCCAGGATAGTAAATGTTTAATCCCCCTTATAACCCTATGCCTATGTCTCTGTCTCAGCTATTTAATTCTGCTTTGTAGCTGGAAAGCACCTGCAGGCAGTACTTACAGGAGTGGGCTTGGCTGTGTTCAGTAAAACATTATTTACAAAAACTGGCTGGATATAGCCTGACCCCTGGCTTAGAGACATTCTTCGGAAAGGGTAGAATATTTTTAAACCATCAGAAAATTTGGTGACTAAATCCTTTGCGGTCTCCAGCGCTGTGGCAGGGTGTGCTCAGGTGTGTTTGTTATTGCAGTGATTTCTAAGCTTCCTGCAGAGCAGCTCAGCCCTTTGCGTTTTAGGTGGGGCCCTTCCTCTGAGAAGGACTGGAGACTTGGCTCCGCCAGTGTTTGGAGAAGCTGCATTGTTTCTGGTGACATTGGTCAAACAAACTAATCTGATTGCTCACATATATTTGCATAGAGAGTTAAAAACCCTATATGAAAAGAAGGAAATTTGCAAAATGACAATATTTAACTAGGAGGCTGAAGGAGCACATGCATTTGGCAGGTTGTCTATTTTCATACGCTTTTTCTTTTATCTTTTTAAGTAATTAGAAGTCTGTTCTCTTATAAAAATATTTGTCTTATCAGCAAACAATATTTTTAACCAGTAGGTTGAATTTTTTAAATTAACTAAGTAGGTAAGAATCCTCAGTTTTTTTCTGATTTATTGAGACTTTTAATGCAAAAACACACCACTTCATTACAGGAAAGCCTGGAGATTTACAGAGTTTAACTGGTTTGGTTAATCCTTTTACAGTATGTCAGATGCTCGTAATCAAATATGAGACAAAACACATTCTGAAGCCTAAATTATAATCAAATATGAGACAAAACACATTCTGAAGCCTAAATTAAGATCAATATTAATGTATCTGTTTGATACAGTATGTCTCTCACCCACTTCCATCTCACTGCAAATTCACATTCATTCTAAGATGCGGGGGGTGGGGGTGGGGGGGCAGAGAGAGTGTTTGAAGTATTTGACCACTCTCTAGTGGCCCTGGCTCTGAGTTACTGCTCTCAGTCTTCACCAGTCCTGGTCAGTTCTCACCTGAATCAGTTCCTTGTCATTCAGAAGCAGTGGCTTCTACAGAGTTTGCCCTCCCTTCCTCGTGGTTGCCTTCTTACCTGGGCAGCCCTGCTCCCATCAGGGCTGGCCAGGTAAGAGCCCAGGGCTCTCCTAAAGGTGCCATCTGTCAGCTGCACACCTTGCTGGCCAGCCAAGTGCTGGGTCACAGTGAGGGGCTTCCAGGACTGCACTCATGTTCGGCTTCCTCAGACCTCTCTTTTTCATACTGTGGTCCTGGTCTGGGACTTCTGCTGCTACAGTAGCATCCGTGAGTCAGCCCCTGGCGATGGCAGCCACCAGTGCTTCAGCTCACAGCAGAGTCAATAGGAAGAAAGCTGATGGCTGGTTACTATAAAGTAGAATGGTTGTGGAAGGAAAACATTCATCACCTTTTCCTCGTATAATGAGAAAAAGAATGAATCTAGAAATGATCATTCATCTTTCCATTCCTAATAATAGTAATAGTCAACATTTATTGAGCAATTACTATGCGCNTGCTGCTACAGTAGCATCCGTGAGTCAGCCCCTGGCGATGGCAGCCACCAGTGCTTCAGCTGACAGCAGGGTCAATAGGAAGAAAGCTGATGGCTGGTTACTATAAAGTAGAATGGTTGTGGAAGGAAAACATTCATCACCTTTTCCTCGTATAATGAGAAGAAGAATGAATCTAGAAATGATCAGTTATTCATCTTTCCATTCCTAATAATAGTAATAGTCAACATTTATTGAGCAATTACTATGCGCCAGATGTGGTTCTAAGCACTTCTTACATTGTCCGCACTCTCCCGAGTGAGCCACGGGGCCGGCCCCAAGTTAATCTCTTAATTCTGATAAATTCTATCACTATGTAAGATGGCAACATAAGGGGAAACTGGATGAAGGATATAGGGGGAACTATCTGTACTATTTTTGCAACTCTTCCATAAGTCTAAATTATCTAAACACTTCTTTGATAGATCTTATCATAACAGCTAAAATGTAATATGTGGCTGTCGGTTCCAATGTGGTTTCTTAACACTACCCTGAGCTTCCCGATGCTTGCATAGCACCTGACTCCTGGTGGTTGCTCAGTACATTTTTTTTTTTTTTAAAAGATGACCGGTAAGGGGATCTTAACCCTTGACTTGGTGTTGTCAGCACCACGCTCAGCCAGTGAGCGAACCGGCCATCCCTATGTGGGATCCGAACCCGGGGCCTTGGTGTTATCAGCACCGCACTCTCCCGAGTGAGCCACGGGCCGGCCCCCTCAGGACATTTTTTATTGACTGACTAAAGGAAGAAGAATATTAGATGATCATCGTACTCTTCCCTTGAAATAAGAGGTGAGTATATTTTCTCCTTTCAAACCTATAGTTCTACTGGAATAACAAAAGGTCTTACAAGGGTCCCATCTAAAAATTTATTGTAAGGGAATTTAGTATATGACAAAGATAGATGTTCAAAGCAGTAGGTAAAAATAGATTATTTGATAAAGGGTGCAGGAAGGACTCTCTAGCCATTGCAGGGAAAAAAAGGCCAAATGCTTTGTATTTCTTTACTTCTTACATCAAAAAGGAATTCCAAATGGATGAACAATTTAAATATAAATGTGAAATTGTACATTTGGTTGGAAAAACTATGGGTAAATGTGTTAATAAACTTGAGTAGGAAATGCCACAAAATTCAGAAGCAACAAAAGAAAAGATTGACAAGATTAGATTATTGAAAACAACAACAAAATTTGGGGCAAGATCAAAATTCTATAAAGTCAAAGATCAAATGAAAAGTTGAAAAAAAATTTATCCACATGAGTGACCGAGGATTTATCTTTACTATACAAAAAGTTCTTGCAAATCAATAAAATGAACAACC
>NW_007730552.1:50757-57445 GCF_000696425.1 Galeopterus variegatus
AATGTATTTCAAAATATCATTACTGATGAGATAGCCAGGCATTAAAAGTTTATTTTGTGTGTTATCATGTGAGAAAGCAAGCATTCTCCTACTGTTGATGGGAGGGGTAAATTATTGGGACTGCTTTGGAAGCTGTTATGATAAGATCTATCAAAGAAGTGTTTAGATAATTTAGACGTATGGAAGAGTTGCAAAAATAGTACAGATAGTTCCCCGTATATCCTTCATCCAGTTTCCCCTTATGTTGCCATCTTCCATAATGATAGGATTTATCAGAATTAAGAGATTAACTTGGGGCCGGCCCCGTGGCTCACTCGGGGGAGTGCGGCGCTGGGAGTGCCGATGTCGCGGGTTCGGATCCTGTATAGGAATGGCCGGTGCGCTCACTGGCTGAGCGTGGTGCAGACCACACCCTGCCGAGGGTTGCAATCCCCTTACCAGTCAAAAAAAAAAGATTAACTTGGCACTCTCTTGCTAACTGTGCTGGTCAGGTGTTTTATAGACTGTCCCTCAATTTGACTTCCTCCAAATTTTCCTGTGATTGGATTGAGATTATGCATTACTGGGCAGGAGATCACAGAGGTGATGTGCCCTTCTGGTGCATTATATCAGGGGGTACATGATGCCAGTGTGCCTCGTTACTGGTGATATCAGCCTTGATCACTTGGCTAAGGTGGTGTCTGCCAGGATTCTGCATATAAAGGTACTATTTTTCCCTTTGTAATTTGTTTTGGGAGAGATAAGCTCTATCAATTTTAAAAGCATATATTATTACACCCAGCAATTCCACTTGCATAAATTTATGCACAGCTGTCTGTAATTTATTTCATTGCCTGCAAAATGGGGGTGGTAACGTTCCCTGAGCTGATGGAAGCCCCTGTTTTGAACAGTGCTTCACATACCCATTGGTTCACCATTCTACCCTCAAGCCCCTTGAGGCCAGATGTGTTTGGAATTCAGGACTTTTTTTCAAAATTCAGAAGATAATGAGGTTCGTTTAATACATTTTATGTGACAGCCCCAGGAGGATCTGGAACAGCACCCCATAATCAAACACTAATCTTCCTGCAGTGGAATGTATGAAAGGAGAAAGTTAAAGACTATAAATAGCTTCAGATGAGTTCTGATCAAACCTTGATTTAAGTTCAGGTCAGGTTTTGTTGCTAGAAGAGTTTTTAAAAATCGCTTTGAGTTTTTAGAGCATTTTGGATTTCAGAATTATGCATAAGGGACTGTACACCTAGATAAGAGTTTGTAAACAGGGATGGATGTATAAGGGTGTCCATGGCAGCATTATTGGAAATAAGCATAGAGAACCCTGAACATTCTTCTGTAGGAGATTGGTGAAGTAAATCCTGGTATATAATGGTGACCCATTCAGCCCTTTGAAGAGAACAAACAGTAATGTGCTACTAGGAAGTACATAATACATAATGTGTTACTAAGAGGTGCACAACATTTCCAAAACAGTGAATGGTGTGATTGTGTTAGGATTAAAAATAAACATGATATTTATCTTATTAACTGTGCTGGTCAGGTTTCATAAAATGTCCCTCAATTTTGAGTTCGTATATTAATACTTGCATATGCATGAAGAAGCATCTGGAATGACATCTAGACTAGTGGCTCCATGTATGAATCATCTGGGGAGATTAAAGAAATACCAATATCTGGGTTTTGCCCTGAACCCATTGAATTAGAAATATGGGGTGGGACCCAGGTTTTGGTATTTTAAGGAAGTGTCCCAGGTGATTCTGATACCCTTTGAGAGTTGACCACTGGAGTAGAAAGATACAGACATCAGAAAATACTATCCCTTTACTTCAGAGTGGAAAGAGGGAGATGTAATTTTATACTTTGTGTGGTTCCTCCCTCTCCCTCATTGTATTTGTACTTTCATATTTTTAAAAAGGTTAGGGAGAGTTTAAAAAAAGAAAAAAAAGACTTTTGTGATCAAAGTCACGTATCAGGAAGAGGAGACATTGTCAATAAATCTGTAGAATCTTCTAGAAGTTTAGTATTTCTGAGCATTGCTGTCCTTTAGTATATATAGTGCTTGCTGATATGGTGATAATTGAATTAAAAAATTTTTTTCTCTTTCATCGTGAGAGCCCAGAAGGTAGTGAGTAAGGCATGAGGGGAGACCAGGCTCGGTCCTCTGTTCTACGTAGAGGAATTCTAGCGGAGCTTTACTGTGGATGATTCAGCCACACTGCTGACTTACCCCCACTCAGGTCCCACACGAGTAGCTAGCTATAAGAAAGAAGGTGCCTTTTGATGACACACTTAAGACTGTAGGGGGACAGTCAGCTCTGTCAGCTCTCATGTGTTCTCACTACTGGAAACTTTGTCATGCAGGTGAGTTCCTGGTGGTCCCCTCCTCTCTCCTTTCCTTCATCCCTCCCCACTCCCCACTGGCCACACCTGGCACAAAAGGCACTCTGTTCTCAGAGGGACCGATGATGGCAGTGCAGCTGCTCTCGCCCTGATAAGGTTCTGTTCACGTGGCCCCGCAGAAGCCAAATGGAAAAGCGGAGTCCCCTGGTTCAGGCAGTGCCTGGATCCCGGGCCACCCGCACACTTTCAAGTGACAGAAACCAGCATGCAGAGGGCACAGTGCGCTCGCTGGCACAGTGGACTGCCTTATGCCCACTCTGAGTGCTAACGTGGGGCATGCTCCGGGTGGCTTCAGCCGGGCACACGCCTCACAGCCCCATCACCATCATGGAGGAAGACACACTGATGCTGCTGCCAGGGCTGTGTCTGAGCAGTGACACTGGCCGTGACCTCCACGGGGATTGACATGCACCTGGGGAATGGATTTCCTTTAATGGGCTCTCATTAGTAATTCCATGCAAGGATGTAGAAAGCCTCCCTTGTTAGGAGTCAGATCTGCAAGGCCTCTGGGGAATAACAGGCGATGTGTTCCCTCCACTGTGAGTGGCAGCACTCAGTATTGGCCACTGCCATTTGCAGGAGTGTCTGATGATTTCTCACACTTACATGGGGAGGTGAGTATGTAGTGACACCCATTAACAGAAGAAGAGTCGGAAGCCTGAGCATGGTGGGTGCTGGCCCCCGGCCTGAGCCTGTCTGGGGCGGGACAAAGGCCTTCCCTGTGGGCTGCGGCGGCTTTGGGGTGGGGATGCCAGCACTGAGGCTTGTGTACATGTTTTCATTTGGCAGATCCCAGCCCCAGCTCTGAGATGATGGGATTGGGGAACACGC
Organism: Galeopterus variegatus; assembly: GCF_000696425.1. Lineage (NCBI taxonomy): Eukaryota > Metazoa > Chordata > Mammalia > Dermoptera > Cynocephalidae > Galeopterus > Galeopterus variegatus. The sequence continues at coordinate 53,986 of NW_007730552.1, forward strand.
GCCGCAGCATGAAGTCATCACCCCTCGTGCTGGCTGCCCTGGTGGCGTGCATCATCGTCTTAGGCTTCAACTACTGGGTGGCGAGCTCCCGGAGTGTGGATCTCCAGGTGCTGTATTTATTTTCTTTGTATGGGTGCCATGAAGTATGTAAAGTTGCTGGGTATGGGTCCCCTGGGGGTTTGCTGTGTATTGTCCCCTGAGGCATGAACCCAGTGCACATGAGATTAGGGCCCTGTGCACACCCGCCCCAGTCGGTCGCGGCCTCTCCACCTTAGCTCTGCTTTGGGTGGGAGGGGATCCCTCTGTGAATGTTTAGGATTGCTGCTTAAACACCTCCCTCTGCTGTTCCTGAGAGTTTAACAATTTTCAGCCATCTGGGGTGGCCCTGGGAAGACAGCTTGCCTAAGTACACTGGCTACAGCTGGTTCCTCATCCTCCAGTCCACACGAGATTTCAGAGAGCCGTGCTGAAAATGTATTTGGATGATTGTTGTGAGAAATGTTTTTAAAGCTACTGATCTTTATCATTATCTTTTTTTTTTTTCTTTGGCAGCTGGTGTTTAGGGAATCCCAACCCTTAACCTTGGTGTTATAACACTGCTCTCTAACCAACTGAGCCAACCAGCAGCCTATCACGGTCATTTAATGATGATAATTTTTGCTTTCTCATTTATCGTTGCCAGTCATGGGGCAGGCACGGAGCTGAGCAATGACGGACTCTCCTGACTAAATTTTAGTCAGGCTCTTCTGAGCCCTCTTCTCATCTAGGCCTCGCTCTTCCTTTCCCGCAAGTCACTCCCCCAACCTTGATAGCGAATCAAGCTCCTCATCCCCACCCTTGATGACAAAGTCCTTGGCCTGCCTTTAGCAAGAATCCCCCTACCGTTGATGTCTCCTCTTTGTAATTTTCCATCCACTGACACGTCGCTCTGCTCATTGGCTGTGCATACCGAGCTCTCTTTAGAGTAGAGCATAATTTCTCTCTCCCGTTGCAATCGTCTTGAATAAAGTCTTCCTTACCATTTTAACAAGTGTCAGGATAAGTTTTCTTTAACAGCATTTTACACAAACTGTCTCCTTTTGTACACAAAACCTACAAGGTCGGGACTTTACACATCCCCATTTCACATGTGGGCAAACAGGCACAGAGGTTAAGTACAGGTGGAGCAGGGATTCTGACACACACGAGCTCTTGGCCATGGAGCTCCATCCCCTCTGGGCTTTGTCTGTGTGTTGTTCTGTTGCTTTGTGTTGCTTCACCACCCACGGATTTGTCACCCCACTTCCCCTGGGTGATGGAGCTGCAAAGGATTACTCAAAGCCCATCTCTTCTGATCAGTGAGAAGCCCTGAAGCGGTTAACTTCCCTGGGACCCTCCAGCGAGAGGCAACCCTTCCTCGGGAAGTTAACCCCAAATTGGAGTTCTCTTCCTGCATTTATTTTCCAGACCAGGAAGTTACAGGAAGAGAACATAGGTGGGGTTATAGTTTAACAATATAGGCTGGTAACTTTCAGTGAAACAAGCCAGATGACATTCCAGTAGACAATTAAGTGGTCCTATCAACAACAGCTTGATCTTAGCAAACATTCCTTCTCCCTCCAGCAGTTTTCCAGTATCTACACACATCAAGCAGTAACCTGTCTGTTCTTGAGACAGCAACCTGCTGTGCCACAAATCTTTATTTTACACCAGAGATTTTATAGCCTGAGGAAATTTTCCAGTCCTCCACAAGGTCAATATTTGAAACTGCAAGGCTTTGGAAAACCAGGCCCTGTGAAGTACATTTGCTTTATAGTATATTCCACATTGTCCTGCTGTCACACTCACCCATGCAGGGTTGCAGGCCCTGTGTCTGAGCTTCCATGGGGGCTCTTGCTCTCTGGGCGGGTGAGGTCATATGTCTGGAGTTGGAGAAGTCAGTCTGTTTTCAGAAATTTTGTCTGTCTGATAAAGAGTTGTTGTCAGCACCATGTCCCAAGTGAGCCACCAGCCAGCCCATTTGTTTGTTTGTTGAGTGCTTTGTTACAGGGCAGAGGAACTAAATATTTGAGGACCACCTCATGCCAGGTAAAGCATGAGGCATTCTCTGTGCTTTCCTCCTTTAAACCTCACAAAAACCCTTCAAGGGATGTGGAGGTGTTTCCATTTTTCAGTGGAGTCATGGAAGCTCAGAGAACTGCACTCCTCCACTTAGAGCATCATTTCCATAAGAAAACTTGCTGTAGCTTCTGCACAATTGATTTAAAACACGGAGTCTTTTAACATAGTGTGTATGTAAGGCTGGCCTTGGAACATAGTGTGTATGTAAGGCTGGGTGTGGGCTCGGCCCCTGAGTTGTCTTCGTTGAGGGAGCCCAGGTCTCGGAGACAGGTTGACTTCGGCCCTTACACTGTGGTCTCCTTGCAGACGCGGATCGTGGAGCTGGAGGGCAGGGTCCGCAGGGCGGCCGCAGAGAGAGGTGCCGTGGAGCTGAAAAAGAACGAGTTCCAGGGAGAGCTGGAGAAGCAGCGAGAGCAGCTCGACAAGATCCAGTCGAGCCACAGCATCCAGCTGGAGAGCGTCAACAAGCTGTACCAGGACGAAAAGGCACGGCCGGCCGCTGCGCTTCCTCACAGCGCTCCTCTAGACGGTGGCTTTTCTGTTGTCAAATTCTCCCTCTCCCTGGGGGAGGATTGCAGCTGGTGTAGATTTATGTGATTTTGTGGAAGGAGCCTATTGATCAAGCTTTGGGCATCATCCCCTGCTCTACCCCCGACTCCCTAGCTGGGCTTGATGTAAAACCTTCTGCAGTAGGACTAAGGCGGCCTCCAATTCATCCTCTTACGGCTTCTTTCTTACCTTCTGCAGATGAGTATTAAATACCTTCTCTGTGCCAGGCCTGTGCTGGGTGCTTGTATCCCAAAGAGGAATAACAGGGAGAGGAGAGCAGACCTCTAAATACTAACAAAGAGAGGACTCAGAAGTGTTGGCTTTTAAATTTAAAAAACGAGGTTCTGCATAGATTGAAAAGAGGCTTTCTGCTAATTGAAACACCCAAGCTTTATATGTCTTGCTTTTCCTGTTTTTCTTAGGAATGCATGACTGTGCTTTCTTGTTTATTAAATTATATAAGTGTGTGTGTTACTGACACCTTCTGAAGTATGTCAAACTCATGGCCATTTATTATATGGGAGGGTTTGGCTCCTGTATGCATGCACCTCTCTACAGAATGGGTGATTTATTGGAAGGAGGTTGTATCTCCAGATCCACTCTTGAATGTGGACTTGGTTTTATTATGAACGAGTGGCCAGCACTTCCACCAGAAAATGAATTTTTTCTAGGAAAGGCCTCAGACTTTTCTTGGGTAACTAATATAAAATGCAAGAAGTACTTTTTTTTTTTAAAAAGATGACCGGTAAGGGGATCTTAACCCTTGACTTGGTGTTGTCAGCACCACGCTCACCCAGTGAGCTAACCGGCC
>NW_007730552.1:58445-65870 GCF_000696425.1 Galeopterus variegatus
GGATCCGAACCCGTGGCCTTGGTGTTATCAGCACCACACTCTCCCGAGTGAGCCACGGGCCGGCCCACAAGAAGTACTTTTTCATTTGCAGAGTAGTTTCCCGTATTCGTGAACTTGTATATCTTCTCTGCGATTGTTCTAATTTTAATGTTACAGTAAAGTGCTGCTTTACTTTTCTTCACTTTTCTCATGTGTGGGAGACAGTATTTGTGCTCTGAAGTCCCCTGTAACTGAATAGTAGGACCCAGACATTTCTCACAGAGTGTGCCCAGGCAGAACTCTTTGTATTTTCTGGGGGAAGTAGAGTTTATTCTCAAGGAATAGAGTTTGCAGAAATTCCATCCAGGATTTTCAGTATGTGCGAACTTCTCTGGCCCCCAGGCAATGGTAAAGGAGGAGACACTGCCCAGTGGGAACTGAGGAATGTTGGAGGACTGGAATGGGGCCCAGGAGAGACCAGCGGGCTTGCCGCATGGGGCCCAGACTCACAAAAGCTCTAGGGTGGGCACAGAACACAGTGGGAAGGATGTCTGAGCTGGTTAGTGCTGCTCCAGTGCCCGGCTGTGGTCCTGAACCCACTGGAGCAAGTTTTTCCCATGTGCAGGAAGGGAGGAAAAGGGAGGACGTTTTGCATCTGCTTGCCTGACAGTTGAACTCTTTTTCTTAGAAGGAATTATCTTTCTACATTTTTGTTCTTAAATGTCTTTTCTTTTTGAAATGGCAGTGATAGAAAATCGTCTGGGTGTGTGTGTGTGTGTCTTTGTGTAGTATTTTGTTATTGGTGTTGGTGTTTGGTTGTGGTGTTTGGTTTTTCCTTGTTTCTTAGCTGTCAGTCCACCAAATGCTTCTGCAGTTTCACTGGTCCATAAAATCCAAGAATCTGGGAACATCTAACCTCTCTCACCACACTCCTCCAAGCTCCTGGAGGTTTTTGTGCATTGTGTGAAGGTGCGGGTGCGTGTTTTGGTTGGGGGGGAGAAGTGGCTGAGAGTAAGTGCTGCTTACGGGCCTGGGCATCTGCTCCTCGGGCCCTGGACCCCTGTAAGGTGGGCTGCAGACCACAGGCATCCTCTGTCTTATGGGCTGAATCCTTGGAGAACTTGCTGCACAAACTCATTCCACTTTAGTGGTTGCAATAAATGAGCTTACAGTAAATATTTGAGAAACTCAGGAGTCACAGTAAACAAGGTAAAAATATCCATTTGAAAGAGCGTCAAGTAGCCATTTGAAAAGAGTCTATTTTTATTGAGAGTTTTAAAATCTTAGAATATGCGATATAAAGTTCTTTTCATTATGGGGGGCAAGGGTGGGTTCTCTCATCAAATTTTAGCTGCAGGAGGATTTTAGCTGTGGCTTGGGGTGGCAAAAGGCCTGGCAAGTTTCTTCAGCTGGGCAGGGCCTCGGCAGACTGGGCCTCGAAGTTTCTTCAGCTGCGTGATTTTAGGCAAGCCCTTGAAATTCTCTACCTATTTTCTCACTGTCAAGTGGAAATTACAGAATCCCCAACCAAATACCACAGAAAGACACACTCACACACACCTGCACTGTCTCCTGTCACTGTCATTTCAAGAAGAAAAGGTATTTTGAAAACAAAAACAGAAAGAGGCTCAGAGTAAGACAATTCTGAGAAAAAGTTTCAGGTAATGACACACAGCAGGTGGGACGGATGCCCATGCGGGTTCTGTGAGATACTTTGAAGACTTTGTTCAGCACAGAGTTTGACATGGAGTAAAAGCTCAGAAAATGGTAGCCAGTGTTATTGCCACTAATCATGGTGGCAGTAGCCAGGGTAGTAACAGGACCGGCACGCGGTGGAGGTGACAGTGAATCTCAGCTGTGATAGTAGTGATACTGCCTTTTCTTGTCCAGATTCTTGTTGTCTCCCCCACTGAAACCATGAAACCAAATTGGGCTAGCTTGAAAAAGACTAAGGAAGCCCCGGGCGTCTATCGGAACCAAGAGCAGAAAACAGCGACCCGGCTGCGCAGGACTGTCTCAGCGCTTCTCTCAGCAGCCTGCGGAGGCGGTGCTCGTGTCACAGCTGAGGGAACCTGGGCTCGGGGTGCTGGCAACTGCCACCTGGGACTAGACCTGGACCCTGCACAGCCTCCAGGAGGGCCTCCCTCTGCCTTCTGTGTAGACACAGTCTGCTCCCTGCAGAGAGGGAGGGTGGCGGGCGGGACACCAAGGAAGCCAGACGCAGATGAGTGTGGCTGCTGCAGCCGGGTGACCCGTTCGTGTGCGCTAGACCTTCCATGGGACAGCTTAGAGAGCGTCCCTCCTACCCCTCCCTGCTTCTGAAGACCACCATCCCAGCTTGCTCTCTTTTGGGCCCAGTTTTACATTCTCAGGAGAGAAACCCCTGATGCTTTCAGTGAGGCCAGGCTGGCCCTTCACCCACACAGTCTTGTGCGTGTCACAACGACGGGTCACCGACAGACCGCAAATACATAGGCTATTCTGTATGGCGTGGGTGTACAGGCAGTACCATCTAGGCTTGTGTGAGCGCACTCTGTGATGTTCCCACTAGGACAAAGTCACCCAAGGGCGCATTCGCAGAACGCATCCCTGTCCAGCGACTCATGACTGTACTGATCCGTCTCCAGTTGTCTCTTTAATCTTAAAAGGTTAGGCTAGCACTTGTTCAAATAGGAACGAGGCTCTTTTTTGAAATTTTAAGGAATCGTCTGATGGTCTAGCACTGATTCTTAGCCATGGGAGGAGGTGGGGAGTCGGCCCTGTGGGTGGGGGCACTTTACAGATCTCACGTGACTTGGAGGTTTCCCGCCTCCACCAGAGTTCCTGGCCGTGGGCAGTCCCTGTCACTTTGCAGGGTGGGGACTGAACAAAAGCATGAAAACCAAACCTATCAGGGAAAATGTAGTGAACGGCCACCTTTTTGTAATGAGATTACTGCTCTGGGTGAGCCCTAATAGAATTTTCTGTGATGATGGAGGTGTTCTGTATCTGTGCTGTGCAGCACAGCCACCGCCAGCCACATAGGACCCTTGAGTACCCGAAGTACTCAACAGTGGGACTGAGGAGCTGAATTTAGAATTTAATATATTTAAATAGCCAAATATGGCTTAGTGGCTGCCTTATTGGACAGCCCAGGTTTGAGTCATGGGCAGAATTGGTCAAAGGTCTGGCTGTGGCTTCTGAGTCATGGAGAGTCGTTCTCTGCAGAAGCGAGGGCAAGGCTGGATCTGTGCAGTTCTTTGGTGCCTTTTCCCCTTTCTCTGTGGGGTTCAAAAGCAGCAGTGGGGCTGCTTGGGTGATGGGAGATGAGGTCACTTTGTCATCGGATGGTTGTGTTTCCCCAGAAAGTCTCTGCGGCTTGCTGGTGTTCTGATGCAGAATTACCAGTCCAGCTTATCACACTGGCTGTGGTTTATACCCCATGTTGGGGTTTTGAACTGTTGTTTCAGAGGTCAGGCCTAGCCTGGCTACACATTGCAATCAACTGTGAGCTTATAAAGAAAATACAGGCTTAAAAAAATAATCTGGGGCTGGCCCGGTGGCGCACTGAAGAGTGCGCCGCTTGGGAGCACGGCGGCGCTCCCACCGAGGGTTCGGATCCCATGTGGAGACCGGTTCCCGCTCACTGGCTGAGCGCGGTGCGGGCGCAACACCAAGGGTTGCAATCCTGTTGCCGGTCCCCGGTGCAGGCGCGACACCGAGGGTTGCGATCCCGTTACCGGTCAGTAAAAAAGACAAAAAGAAAAAAAAAAAAAATACTCTGGATCAGAATCTCTGTTTGCTGGGGCTCCGAGAATATATGTAATTTTTAAAAGATCACACACAAGTGTGCAGTTTTTCTCCATGTTCCCAGATCACAGTGGTGCAGCTAGCTCATACAGTCGCTGGTGATTGAGAGCAAATGTTTCACATTATTACACTTTAAAAAATAAAAGCGCATTATCAGTGTTTCCATTTTTTCAGTTTTTTTGGCCTTTCCTTGCTAGAATGATTTAAAAAGTAAAGAGCGTTATAACTGAGAGGTATAATTCATTTAAACATAATTTTGTAACGCTGTTACAAAGTAATTGAGTTAATACTTGTTTTTCTAAGATCTTTCTTTCATCTTTACCCATGTTTACTGGAATCCTTGAATGTCTTTAGAAGCTATGCCAGATTGAAAATTTGTTGATCCTCACTTTTTTCCTTAGATTGCTGACTCACCCAGAATTTGAATATAGGTGGGTGCTGTGGGTTGAAATTCCCCCCCAAACTCCTTGAAGCTTCATCCCCATTGTAACAGTGTTAAGAGAATGGGAAATCTTATTACAGTATTTGAAAGGTGGGGCCCTGGTGGTGACTGGATTGCGAGGACTCTGCCTTTGTGAATAGATTGATCCATTCTTGGGATAATACACATGATTCTGATGGCTTTCTAAGAGTGCATGAGAAGCTTAGCTCTCTCTTAAGCCATTCTTGCCATGTGACACCCTGCATTGCTGTGAAGAGTCACTACCTACCAACAAGGCCCTCGCCAGATGTGTTCCCTGGATTTTGGACTTCCCAGCCTCTGAAACTCTAAGCAATAAATTCTTTTCCTTTATAAATTATCCAGTTTCAGGTATTTTGTTAAAAGCAACAGAAATGGACTAATATAGTGGGTCTTGGGGTCCTCAGCACCGAGACCAGCTTGCTCAGATGCCCCTTCAGATGTCACCAGGAGGGGTGGACAAGTGGGAAATGCCGCATGAGCTTCCTGATAGCTGCGCCATGGCAGGGTGGTGAGATCCAGGACAGCTTTCTTACGAAATAGCTGGACACGCAGAATGAAGAGCTCATGACTACGTGCCCCCACCCAGATGTTACTTAAAACAAAAGACATTATAAAGTCAAGGTCCTCTGTGTTCCCCTTCTCAGTCCCTCCCTGCCTTTCCCTCCTGCCTGTACAACCACTATTGTGAATTTTAATGATTATCCGTCGGTTTATATTTNCCAGTCCAGCTTATCACACTGGCTGTGGTTTATACCCCATGTTGGGGTTTTGAACTGTTGTGGAAGCTGTTTCAGAGGTCAGGCCTAGCCTGGCTACACATTGCAATCAACTGTGAGCTTATAAAGAAAATACAGGCTTAAAAAAATACTCTGGATCATAATCTCTGTGTGCTGGGGCTCCGAGAATATATGTAATTTTTAAAAGATCACACACACGTGTGCAGTTTTTCTCCATGTTCCCAGATCACAGTGGTGCAGCTAGCTCATAACAGTCGCTGGTGATTGAGAGCAAATGTTTCACATTATTACACTTTAAAAAATAAAAACGCATTATCAGTGTTTCCATTTTTTCAGTTTTTTTGGCTTTTCCTTGCTAAAATGATTTAAAAAGAGCATTATAACTGAGAGGTATAATTCATTTAAACATAATTTGGTAAAGCTGTTACAAAGTAATTGAGTTAATACTTGTTTTTCTAAGATCTTTCATCTTTACCCATGTTTACTGGAATCCTTGAATGTCTTTAGAAGCTATGCCAGATTGAAAATTTGTTGATCCTCACTTTTTTCCTTAGATTGCTGACTCACCCAGAATTTGAATATAGGTGGGTGCTGTGGGTTGAAATTCCCCCCCAAACTCCTTGAAGCTTCATCCCCATTGTAACAGTGTTAAGAGAATGGGAAATCTTAGTACAGTATTTGAAAGGTGGGGCCTTGGTGGTGACTGGATTGCGAGGACTCTGCCTTTGTGAATAGATTGATCCATTCTTGGGATAATACACATGATTCCGATGGCTTTCTAAGAGTGCATGAGAAGCTTAGCTCTCTCTTAAGCCATTCTTGCCATGTGACACCCTGCATTGCTGTGAAGAGTCACTACCTACCAACAAGGCCCTCGCCAGATGTGTTCCCTGGATTTTGGACTTCCCAGCCTCTGAAACTCTAAGCAATAAATTCTTTTCCTTTATAAATTATCCAGTTTCAGGTATTTTGTTATAAGCAACAGAAATGGACTAATATAGTGGGTCTTGGGGTCCTCAGCACCGAGACCAGCTTGCTCAGATGCCCCTTCAGATGTCACCAGGAGGGGTGGACAAGTGGGAAATGCCGCATGAGCTTCCTGATAGCTGCGCCATGGCAGGGTGGTGAGATCCAGGACAGCTTTCTTATGAAATAGCTGGACACGCAGAATGAAGAGCTCATGACTGCGTGCCCCCACCCAGATGTTACTTAAAACAAAAGACATTATAAAGTCAAGGTCCTCTGTGTTCCCCTTCTCAGTCCCTCCCTTCCTTTCCCTCCTGCCTGTACAACCACTATTGTGAATTTTAATGATTATCCGTCGGTTTATATTTCCGAACCTTTACTACACATGTCCTAAAACAATACATTCTTTTTCTGAGATTTTAATGTGTATGTTTGGCTACCATATCCTTCTGTAGCTTGCTTTTTGGAGTGGGCGCTGTTTCTGAGGTAGTTCACTTTGTAGCTCTGTCCATTCACTCTGACCACCGCCCCTCTTTCTCTGTATAAACGTGCCACAGTTTATTTGTCCACCCCACTGACGGCCTTTTAGTTGTTTCAAGTGTCAGGGTTGAGAGGAGGTTGCTGTGAGTGTGCTCACACAGCACTCCGTGGGCACCCGCAGCAAGTCAGTAAGGCTGGCCTAAATTTCAGGGGAGGGATAGACTCTGTCACTGGGAGCAGCATAAAGAACGTGTGGTCACCTTTTTAAAGCACGCAATGTGTGAGTGTAAATAATCTTCCCACAGCCACCAGCGAGATACCGTTTTCTTTTTACAGATGCATATGTCTGTACTTATAAAACAGGTTTTTAAGGGGCCTAAGTAGAAACAGGGTTTTAGTTAGTTTTTGGCAAAAGCCAGTGAAGATTACCTTGAAAAGGTCTGCATTATCTCCTGAGGATGGCACAGAGTGGTTTAATTCATTCTTTTTGTTGTTGTCAGAAGGCCAATTTGTAATTCTGAGTCTGAAGACTTACCAAGATCTTAGGTAGCCTCTTGGCTAGCTGTGCCCAATATCCATGTAGTGGCCACAGAGGTGTGGGGGTGACAGGTCACCTACTGTCTGAAATGCTTCAGGGGAGATCTGGGGGCCCTGAGTTACTTAGTAGCACTTTGTCAGGGAGATGCAGATGTTCCTGCTATTGTGCTCATTTCTGCTTGCCACAAGTTGAAGTCAGAAATAGCTTCCTTTTTGGTATTTGTTTGCCACATTCTCACTAGGCTGGTTTCTTGTAGCTGGTACCCACTTCTCCATTTATACTTTTCATTTGTTCATTAAAATATGTAAATGACCACTGCAGTAGGCAAAGAAAATTGTTGGAGTAACATCTCCTTTGTAATGGAAATACAGTTCCCTTATCATTCCTGGAGGGAAGCTCTGACTAAAAACAAAGAGATTGCTGAGTGGAAGAACGGGAGAGATGTTGGGGATGTGTTTGCTGTTCAGTGTCCA
>NW_007730552.1:66415-71576 GCF_000696425.1 Galeopterus variegatus
TTGTAGCTGGTACCCACTTCTCCATTTATACTTTTCATTTGTTCATTAAAATATGTAAATGGGGCCGGCCCGGTAACGCACTGCTACAGTGCGCCGCTTGGGAGCGCAGCGGCGCTCCCGCCGAGGGTTCAGATCCCACATACAGACCAGTTCCCGCTCACTGGCTGAGCGAGGTGCGGCCGCAACACCAAGGGTTGCGATCCCGTTGCCGGTCCCGGTCCTGTACGGGCGTGACACTGAGGGTTGCGATCCGTTGCCGGACACGAAAAAAGACAAAAAGGAAAAAAAAAATATGTAAATGAACACTGCAGTAGGCAAAGAAAGTTGTTGGAGTAACATCTCCTTTGTAATGGAAATACAGTTCCCTTATCATTCCTGGAGGGAAGCTCTGACTAAAAACAGAGAGATTGCTGAGTGGAAGAACGGGAGAGATGTTGGGGATGTGTTTGCTGTTCAGTGTCCAGAAGGAGAAAAGCTTAACAATGGAGGCTGCGGGGAAGGTGGAGGGAGGACTGGCCTTCGGGTCAGAGGACCTGCCCCAGGCCCACCTTGTCACTGTCATGTGTGGCCTGCGCCCACGTTGAGGGAGCTTCAGTGAGCTTCCAGGCTTCTCTTGTGCGGTGAAGTGGGGCAGGAGGCGGTTCTTGAATCACTGCACTGTCTGGGGTGTGTGGCGTGAGGATATTTGTTTAGAGCGCTTTGCTGCTGGTATGGCTGGTGAGTGGAGCCAGGAGAGCTCGAGGTGGTTTGGCTCAAAGGTTCTCGTGTGTCTGGACCTGGGATGGGGCTGCTTTTCTCAGTGGCAGCAGCAGCATTTGTTTCTATGAGTGACTTTTTCTGAAGATGCTGTCTCTTGAAAGGGAACTAACGTTGAGAAGGCTGATCATTGGTCCCACTTTAGAGTTTCAAAGTGCTTCCGTACATGAACACATTTAATTTCACTGGGAAACAGTCATTGTTGTCTCTTGAGACAGAAGGGAAGAGGCTGAGCCCTGGGCAGGTCACGGGAAGGCCCGCAGGACCTGGAAGTGGCCTGCGCAGCATAGGACCTGAGCTGCCGGATCCGCCATCACCCAGGCCCACCACTCTGAATTCTCACACGGCCAAACACAGCTCACAGAGGGCTCTGCTTTCTTCTCTCTGGGGCAGCTTTCCTTGTGCACCTGGGTACATGATGGTTTTCTTCTGGAAGGTTGGTTTTCATGGTGGACTGGAGTGGACTTGTGCAGATAAAAATGGTTTCTTTGATTTTTATCACCTTTTATCCCTGTGATTGGATGAGGAATCCAGGGTTCTAGAGCAGGTTTTCTGGTTTTATTCCCATTGATATTCTGGGTCCAGTTCAGTCTGTCTGTTCAGTATTTATTCTGCCAGCCTCTGGCTTGTACCAGAGTGATGGGACAGGCCATGTCTGTTCTACACGTAATTCCCATCGAGTGCTGGGAAAAGGCAAGTAAATGGGTCAGTTGGGGTCCCTGTAGATGAGAAACCACCCAGCTGTTTTAAGCAGGAACAATTTAATACAGAGGTGTAGGTACCTATAGGCTCGTGGGAAGGGCCTGGAGGAGCAGGCCCCCTGAGGACGGGGCCCCTGTGTCCAGGCCAGAGCAGGGACCGGGCATCTGTGCTGCAGCCTTAGCTCCAGAGCCAGGCAGCTCCCATTCCTTGCTCTGTCTGCCTCCCACCCCCTAACTGTTCAGCATTCACATCTCCAGTGAATGCACCGGATTGGAATCAGGCTCCCACTGGAAAATGGATGTTAGCTTATGGGCCTTTGCCATACAGAAGGTGCAGTAAAGGCATGTAGAACAGACATGGAGGAGCCAACCTGCTGCACCCTCAACCGTCTGAGTGCCCGGTGAGTCATGGAGAGCCATCCTCTCGGGGGTGAGCAGCCCAGCGGGGAAGAACACAGTGGGCTGGAAGGGGGCGGGCCTGAGCAACATGGTGCTGGGGTGCCCAGAGTAGGAGAGAATGCTGGGGTCTTCCCCAAAGGGTCCTGTAAGGCCCTAAGGAGCTTGGACTTGAATTTGAGTATGAGGAGCTATCACAGGGTGCCCGCTGAGGACCAGCGTGATCAGATGTGGGGGTTAAAGTCAGGCCTGACCCTCATGGGGACACTGCTTGGGGTGGGAGCAGGGCAGAGAGGAGGCGGCCCAGTCAGGTGGCTCCTGAAATATTTGAAGCAAAAAGGGACATTGCACTGAATCTGAGTAGCAGTAGAATAAATTCTGCGAAGTGAGCAGATTTGAGAGACAGCCGGGAGGAGGAATCGACAGGCCTGGATGACAGATGGGATGGGAGAGGTGCAGGAGAGGCTGAGCCCAGGCAGAATGGAAGCAGATCAATAACATCCATTCAAAGTCTGTTTCCCTGAAAAGAAGTGTTTGTCTCAGAAGACTCATTGTATTAGATTGTAAATTCTCCAGTTTATCGATTGTATTTAACCTTCAAAGACAGCTTTGTGATTAAACTCAAGTAATTTACCTCCCCACATTAAAAGATAATTTCTTTTTAGGAGAGATAGCAAAATGCATGATATTCATGCCTCTGCCCTTTGCTGCAGACCGTCCTGCGTGGGCGGTCATCGTGTGAGGTCTTCATCCCCTCCTACCCTCGAGGGAGGGGCTTAGGGTCTGTCCTGGGAAGCACTGGACCTCAGGAGAAAACTCGAAGAAGTTTGCCTGATTCAAGACCTGATTTGACTTTAAGGTGCGCATGGATGAATTCCACGTGGAAAGCCTTGTCTTGCAGCAGGAAGTTGCCCGTGGTGGCTAGTGGCGGGTCGAGTGAGGCAGGTCTTACCTGTGTGTTTTCTTTCTTCACGAGACTGACATAAACGCTGCAGGTGTCCCCATTCTTGGGCTTGACTTCAGACTCATTAGAAAGAGCATTTCCATATTTCATTGCTGTGGGAGGTGTGACAGATGCCTAGGGTTCTGCTGTTACAGTTGGCTTTTGTCTCCGTCTCTCTTCACCTAGAATTGCTCCAGTGATTTGGAACTGACTTTCTGTTCACCTTCTGTACTTCTTTACCCAAAATACCACAAGGCAAGTGTTGGATGGGAAATCCGTAAAGAAAATGTGAACTAGCTGTCTTTTCATTTATCTTCTCTTTGGTTCTGATACCTGGGGATTTGCAGTTATTTGTATTTAGGGACACTGAGTGGGATCTGTTAGGAGCTTTGGCTGTGGCCCTCTAACCTGTACACTTAGTTCAGTTTTGGTTTTCTCTTTAGTCCCCAAAGCTCTGTCTATACCCATTTGCAGAATTTCAGAATGTGCAAAGTGCCCCCCTTCCCACAGAGGAGAGCAGAGAGAGTGTTGGGATTCCCACTTGGGAACAAAGCACTGGAGCCACAGAAGAGGCTTGCCCAGGGCTTCTCCACTTGGGGACTCGCTGGAGCCTGCTGAGACTGGAAATAGGCAGCTCCAGGCCTCCAGCCCCATCAGCAAGCCATTTCCTGGCTGGTTAAAGACCAGCTTGGCAGTGTTCTGGGTCTTTCTGGATCACTGGTGCTATGTGTGCTGTCATGGAATGTTTTTCTGCCTCTAAAAACAGGAATGAAGATTTTCCAGCGTCCCCTCGCCCCTGGTGGAGCCCTGGCGTGGGGGAGCCCCTCTGGCTTGGCAGCTCTTCCTGGTATCCAGGAATGAAAGTTGCAGGAAGAGCCAAGGGCAGGGCGTGGGGTGCTGAGTGTAAGTATGGACCACGTTCCCTGGCAGCAGGGCAGCTGAGACCTCAGAAAGATCCAGGGTCGGGGACTGCGGGGGAGGAGGGCCCTCATCCCACCCTGGGACCCGGCTAAAGAAGCACCGAGAGGCATTCTGGTTCCCGGTGCCCTGTTTGGTCCTCCTGGGAGTGTTCTCTGACCCAAGTCATGGCCCTGGGAGGCAGTTGTGGCTGGCTTTCAAAGTCACGGGCAGACCCCTCAGTTGGCCCCCACTTCCCCTCCCCCTTCTTCTTCCTCTCCCCTCCTCCACCTTCCACCTTCTCCCATTCCCTCCTCTTCCCTCTCCTATCTCCACCCCCTTCTCTCCCCCATGCCCGCCTCTGTCCTCCCCCCTAAGCGCCTACAGCGGGCCCTGTTCTGGGCATGCTGGGTCCAAGCCTCCCTCCTCGTAGTCCGCCTGCCTGTCTCTGTGACAGCAGCCACGCTTCACGTTCCTTGCTTTGTGGAGCTGGGCACGCAGCTGATCCCAGGTGGGTCCTGGGGCGCCCTGGTGCTTTCCCATGCCAGCCAGCCAACCTGTGAGGTGGACTGGGTGGGAGGCCCTTCTCTCCGTGTGACAGCACAGGAGGTTTTGGCAGGAGCTGGTTTGGGCATGTATAGCAGCCGTGCCTGTGGGTACGAACTGTTTTCCTGGATAGACTTTTTTTTGAGCTTTGTACAGAATTATGCTTCATTTTCCATATGACCTTCCATTAAAACTCCATGACTTGGGCACATTCCCCGGCAGTTGTAAGTGCAGCCACATCTCTGTCCACCCACTATCCCCAGCTGCAGTCTGCTCAGTGCCTTTGTGGCCAGGATCTCGCGTCCCCTGTGACCTCCGATTCTGTCTCCTGAACACTCCCACACACTCGTTCACTAACGCCCATGCTCACACCCCTTTTTTTTTCTTGGCAAAATATCCGTAACATAAAAATAACCATTTTAACTATGTTTAAGTGTACAGTCCAGTGGCATTAAGTACACCCACGTGTGTAACCATCACCACCATCCATCTCCAAAACTTTTCATCTTCCCGAAGGAAACCTCATGCCCGACAGTCACTCTCCATCCCCTCCCGGCTCCCACAGCCTCCGTTCTACTTTCCGTCTGTGAATCTGGCTGCTCTTGGCTCCTCAGGCCAGTGGGGCCATGAGGCCTTTGTGCCCTGTGTCTGGCTGTTCCACTTGGCATGACGTTCCCAGCACGCGCACATTCCTGCGCAGAGTCACTCCCACACGCTCTCACTTCCTCTCCTGTGCCCCCACCATTTGCTGGACCTTGAATAACCCAAGCTGCGAATTCTTGTGCTTTCTCGTGTCCTGGAGATTTCTTACAGAGCTTCTTTAACTCCCAAGAGTAGGTTCTTGGAATTTAAAACGTTGACCCAGGGGCCGGCCCGGTGGCGCACTGCTACAGTGCGCCGCTTGGGAGCGTGGCGGCGCTCC
>NW_007730552.1:71653-99095 GCF_000696425.1 Galeopterus variegatus
TTTGGCTCCTCAGGCCAGTGGGGCCATGAGGCCTTTGTGCCCTGTGTCTGGCTGTTCCACTTGGCATGATGTTCCCAGCACGCGCACATTCCTGTGCAGAGTCACTCCCACACGCTCTCATTTCCTCTCCTGTGCCCCCACCATTTGCTGGACCTTGAATAACCCAAGCTGCGAATTCTTGTGCTTTCTCGTGTCCTGGAGATTTCTTACAGAGCTTCTTTAACCCCCAAGAGTAGGTTCTTGGAATTTAAAACGTTGACCCAGGGGCTGGCCCGGTGGTGCACTGCTACAGTGCGCCACTTGGCAGCGTGGCAGCGCTCCCGCCGAGGGTTCGGATCCCACATACAGACCGGTTCCCGCTCACTGGCTGAGTGAGGGGCGGGCACAGCACCGAGGGTTGCGATCCCATTGCCGGTCCCGGTCCGGTACGGGGGCAACACTGAGGGTTGCGATCCGTTGCCGGTCACGAAAAAAGACAAAAAGGAAAAAAAAAAACAAAAAAACGTTGGCCCAGTTTCTCCCACCCTGAACACCTCCCCTGTGGACGGGCTGTGAGTCTCCCCCGTGGGATTCTCACTTGTGTCCACACCGCAAATCTCTGCATCCCTCATCATGGCCTTCTGTTGAGGGGCCTTCCTCGGCCATATCCATCTGGAGGGCAGGGCTGTGGGCCCTTCTCTCTGCACCTCCAGACTCTCACACACCTGGGCGTGTCTGTCACCTGCATAGGTTTGATGAGTTCTGGACTCGTCGCTGGGTCAGCTATCAAGCCAGCTGTGCTTTGTGGTGGCCCTGCCTTCCCACCCACTCATGGGAGAGGTCCCCACATCCCAGCTCACAGGCAATGATGTCCTCCTTCCTGGGTGGTGCATGCCTCCTACAGAGTCACAGAACTGAGCTGAGGACTGTGCTATGGTCATGAGGGCCTGTGGTTTTCAATCAGGAGCACGTGGTGGAGAGTTTGGGGAGGGCAGGCCTAGCCCAGCCTGGACATCTCCCCTGGCCCCCCGTCATCCTTTTACACAGACAGCGCTGGGGGGTGGGGGGAGGGGTTTCCTCTGAGGAGACAGGTTTGACTGATTCAACCTCCAGCCTCCACCTGGGGTGGCCTTGTAGACACACGGTGGGGGTGAGGGTGTCACCGTCATTGAGAAGGGATGAGAAGAGCAGGGCTGCTAAACCTGCTGCCATGTAGGGGACAGTATGGGATGCAGAGAGTGGTCCCGCCTGCATGCCCATGGGGCACCCCTGTTAAAATTCAGCTGGCAAACCCTCTGAGGTCTCTGGTGGGGAAATGGAGGCCCAGAGAAGTTAAGTGATATGTCTAAAGTCAAGGAGCAAAGCAGTAGCAGACCCCAAACCAGAACCCACACAAGTTTCAGTCCTATCGTTTTTCTCAAGGAAGTCCCTCCCTCCCTGCCCCCAGTCTCTGGTGCCGTCTTTCTCTCTGCTCATTTCTCTTCCTTTTCCTGCTGATGACCCTCCATAGCCTGTTGTCATAGCTGATAAAGTGTTCACGGAGCTCTGCTGCAATAAGAAAACTGCTTCACTTTAGAAGCGAAACTACAAGTGAGAAATAACATAGTAGAGATGTGCACCTCTCGAAGTTCTTGAACCTGCCCAAAATTGCCTTCAGAAAACACTTTATCTCAGCATCCCCTAATTCACCTCTCTTCCTATAAAACCAGCCTTGAAGTGAAGGTTTTTAAAAATTTGTACTTTTCAGATTTAATTATTATCAACATGACCAGATTGTGTGTATGTGTGTGTATGTACAGACTAATTTAACTGTGGAAAATTTTAAACATAATTGACCTAATGAGTCCCCATGTGTCTAACTTCAGGCTTCAGTGATTATACCTCATACTGTTTCAATCACAAATACTTCAGTGTGTGTCTCTAAAATTTGTGATCTTCTCCCTCTCCCTGTCACAGTACCATTATCATGCCAAAAACTCCAGTAATTCCTTGATAGCAAATAGTCAGTGTTCACTTTTCTGTGTGTGTATATTCTTTTTTTTTTAACTGAAACATAATTGATTGTACATATCTGTTGGGTACTGCGTTGAATATCAATACCCGTGTGCAATATGTGATGCTCAGATCAGGATAATTAGTGTATTCAACAGTACACAGTGTAATCATCTTTTGTGGCCCTTTATCAATTTCTCACTTTCCCCATCCACCTCCCCCTTTCCCACCTCTGGTAACCTCAGTTCTGTTCTCTCCTTTTGAAAGATCAGCATGTTATTGTGATTGCTGTATCTTTTTGTTTGTTTGTTTGTTTAATTTTATGTGTGTGTGTTAAGTCTTAAACACAGAGGTTGTGTTAGCTCTAGGGTCTTGTGGGTTGGGCTAGCTTCCTCACCACTCTGTGCCATTTTTTCTATGGGAACACAATTCATGATACAATATTTGGCTCACAGGGCCATAGGTGCAAAGTATTCAGGAGTCAGTGCGTGTCTGCTGGTGGTGTGTGTGCGTGAGTGTGTGATCTTAACAGGATGCTATAAATAACCCGGGTATTTGCACCTCTCTGCTCCTGCGCCTCTCTTTCCACTTCTCTCCCCTCCCTTCTCACCCTTTAGGAACCATGCTGGCTCTAGCTGCAGTGGTCATTGAGCAGTTAAAACATCCCAGTTGAGATGCCCCAGTTGAGAGAGATGTGCTGTAAGTGTAAATATGCTAGAGTTCAAAGATTTAGTGTGGGAAAAGAAGTAAAATATCTCAGTAGTTTTCTGTGTGGATTACATCTTGAAATGATAATTTGGACATATTTGGGTAAAAAATATTAATTTCAGCTGTTTCTTTTTAAAAATTTTTTGATAACATTCACATAACATTTTTAACCATTTAGAAATTTATCATATAGTTCCGTGGGTTTTGGTGTATTCAGTGTTGTGTAACCATGACCACTGTCTAATTCCAGAATGTTTTCATCACCCCAGAAAGAAACATGTATCTCCCCCAGCCCCTGGCAACTACCAGTCTACTTCCTGTCTCTATAGATTTGCCTCTTGTGGACGTATCATATCAATGGAATCATATAATATGTGGCCTTTGGTGGCTGTCTACTTTCCCTTAGCATGACATCTTCAGGTCTCATTCATGTTGCAGCATGTGTCGGCACCTCATTCCTGTTCATGGCTGAATACTATTCCATTATGTGGATATACCATATTTCCTTTGTTCACTCATCTGCTGGTGGTCATTTGCATTGCTTCCATTTTTGGCTGTTGTGAATTTGCTGTGAACATTTGTGGACAGGTTTTTGTGTGGAGATATGATTTAATTTTTCTGGGGTATGTACCTAGAAGTGGAACTGCTGGGTCATATGGCAACTCCATGTATAATTTTTGAGGCACCGACAGACTTTTTCACAGGGCTGCACCCACCTTCTCGTCACCTGTGTACGAGAGTCCAGTTTCCCTTCAGTTTTTCCTCATCCTCATCAACACTTGTCATTTACCTCTTTTAAACTTACGGCCATACTGGCGAATGTGAGTGATCGCTTCCGATTTTGATTTGCATTTCTCTGATGTCGGATGGTGTTAAGCATCTTTCATGTCGCTTATTGGCCATTTCTGTCTTCTTGGGTCTATTCAAATTCTTTGCCCAACCTGTTTCTTTTTACTTAATTGAATGCTGCTACTAAAAAATTAACTTCCGTATGGGACTGACATTGATTTCTTCTGGACAGTACGGCTCTGGGAGATTCTGAAATTGGCAGGAGGTAAAAAGAAGACTCGTGAGGACTACACGCTCTTCCGTTCATTCTTATGTCTTGCCCAGGTCACGGAGGTTGACTTGCTTTTTAAGGTTATTCTCCCTGAGGCAGAAACAGGAATTTCATTACAGAGAAGTTATCAAGACACCTGACTGCTGGGTTGACAAGGGTTGGATAGAATGAGGGTCCTCTTTAAGGAAGGCTTAAAGGTAAAGCGTTCACCCCCCTCCTGCTATCCCCAAAGCAGGCTGATTATTTTTATGAGTCAAACAGATACAGCAGTAAAAGTTGCCTTCTCTTCCTTATAATGGGATCAGCATTACATTTCTAAGTGAGCTTTTCAAGAGTTAGTATTTTTTTTTTTTTTCCTTTTTGTCTTTTTTCGTGACCGGTAATGGGATCGCAACCCTCCGTGTCGCGCCCGCACCGCGCTCAACCAGTGAGCAGACCGGTCTCTATATGGGATCCGAAACCTCGGCGGGAGCACCGCCACGTTCCCAAGCGCCGCACTCTACCGAGTGCGCCACCGGGCCGGCCCAAGAGTTAGTATTTTTAAAATTAGTTATTTACATCTTCATGAGCTTTCAAAATGTGATAATTTACTGTAGATTTGCTGCTTTGAAAATTTACTATAAAACATTAAGCTTATTTTTCTAGCAATCTAATGCAGAAATTGTTCAGTTAAATACACTTACTTGTTTCCTAGAATAGAATGGTTATAACAAATTTGTACATCTTCAAGTTTAGTTTCCAGGTAATTCTGGTGGCTCTTACTGCTTCCGTGCCTGTGACCGCGTGTCCTCAGGCCAGTTCACAAACACCTCTGAGCACAGCTACCCCCGAAGTCACTGTGCCCCCAAATGTGAAAACCAAAAGAAGCTAGGAAGCATTTTCATAGTTTTCCTGAAAACGTTTCAAGAAGATTTTCTATAAATATAAAACAGCATATAAAAGGTCCTGATGGCATTTTATGATTCTTTTTTCATTTTCTTAAGTGGAGGCTGTATTTTTCCATGCAGAAGCTTACTTTTGCAAGTAGGTGGGAGAAGGTACTGAAAATATATTTTCTTTGGAAGAATAAAGTTACATGGAGACAAATACCTACAGATACTTCAAATTGCAGCAATTCCTGTGCTCTTAGATAGTTGCGACCTCTAATATGGATTTTTGGGCGGAGGGGCCCAGGGGAATGGTTGGAAAAGAAACAAGTCAAATTGCCATAATTTTTATAGAAATGATTTACCCAGCAGATGGGAGCTTTGGGGATAATCAATGTATAATCATTTAAGCGTTCCTTTTTTTTTTATCCCCCCCCCCCCCTTTGTTTTAGTGCTAATGTTCAGAGGAAAGGTGGTTTTGATACCTGTGCAGGGTGGAAGTTTAAGTGTGTATTTCAGTGATGTGTATTCACATTGTTGTGCAACAGATCCATAGAACTTTTTCATCTTGTAACACTGAGACTCTATATGCACTAAACACTCATTCCCCTTTTGACTCCCCCCAGCCCTGGGCAACCACTTTCTACTTTCTGTTTCTGTGATTCTGATTACTTTCAGTGCTTCATGTGAGTAGAATCATATGGTATCTGTCCTTTTATGACTGGCTTATTTCACTTAATATGATGTCCTTGAGGTTTGTCGATGTTGCAGCATGTGTCAGAATTTCTTTTTTTTCAGGCTGCATGCTATGCCACGTATGTGCACGCCGCTTTTTGTTTATCCACTTGTCTATCTGGTCACGTGGGCTGCTTCCGTCTCTTGGCTATTGTGCACGATGCTGCTGTGAACATGGGGGATAGATATCTCTTGGGGATCCTGCTTTGAATTCTTCTGGGTGTATACCCAGGAGTGGGTTTGCAGGATCCTGTGGTAGTCTTTTGTCTTTTCGGTTGAGTGTCTGCAAGCTTTCTCTAAGAGCAGCAGGAGCGCAAGCTGTGTAAATCTGACTCCCACTGTGCGGCTCCTCCTGTCACCTGCTGTTCTCTACCCTCTGCCCATGTGGAGTATCTAGAAACACCTCCGGATAATTTCTCCCTGAAGGATGAATTTTACAAATAGGTGACTTCTCTTGCCCCAGGAAGATGTTCCATGTCCTCAGATCTCCCAAAATAAACACCAGATTCCTTTGGCCAGTTTTCATTTCCTGGCGAGCTCCCCGTGTTCATCACCACCCTACTCCAGAAAGCTGTTGCTTCCGACAAGCCTTATCTCTGTGCAGGCCTAAGAAAGCACGATGGCTGCACAGAGGGGCCCAAGAGGAAGTGGGAGGCACAGGAGGGGGAGGTGGTGTGCTTGTCATCATTGTCACCACCACTAGCCAGGAGTGGGACAGAAATGTGTCTCCCATCACAGGCACCATGCCGAGTAGTGGAGCATTTGCAGACTTTGTTGGGGAGGACCCAGTAAGAAAAGTCACAGGATGGCCACCATGCGTGTGTAGGTGCTGTGTGTGCGGCACACTCTGGTGTCAATGTTCTGCTCCCCTCTCTCCCCTCTTTTTCAGGGTTTGCTTGCTTTTAGCGCGGGGTTTAGCCCACGGGTTGGTGTTTGCTCAGGGTTGCAGTGATTTGGGCGTGGCCATGAAGCACTAACTGTCTGGAACCTGCCTGCCGAGGCCAGGGCTCGGCTTTGCCTCTTAACAGGCATGTGACCGTGAGCCACGTCAGCAGTCTGTGCCTCAGTTTCCTGTCCTCTAAAACGGGGTAATACCCTGGCCCCTCGTGCAGCTGTTGTGAAGGGTGAATGAGCGAACAGACGTGAAGTGTCTGCAGAGCAGCTAGCAGGAGGGCGCCTGTGCTCCGGCCAGCCCTCACCTTCCCTCCACGCTCGCTGCCTTTGTTTCCCCTGTTTTCATTGTTCACTTGGGTCCTGTGTTGCTTCTTCCCTTCCCTGCTGATGACTTTCCCAATTTGGTGTTACTGTGTGTGAAAGCGTGCACCCCCAAGCTTGTGGGCTGTGGTCAGGAGGAAGGAGGTGTCATGGGGTGGGGGTGCCCTGCCCCTCTGGCTGCCCAGAGCTGTGCCAGTGAGGGCCTTCCACTGGAGAGCAGTGCTGTTCTGGAGCTGCAGTGACCCCGAGGAGGGTCCTTATGCCTTCCTCAGGTTACAGGCTGGTGGCTGGAAGGCAAAATCTCTAAGCAGGTGTGTTCCTCTTTGTCTGCAGATGTGGGATAGCCCAGCCAGGGAGCTGAATGCCCGGCTGCTGTGGCTTGGGGGAGGGGCTGCTCCTTTCCTTTTTTCCAACGAGTGTGTCTGATTAAGGCCACGTCGTTAGGTTGCAGGGGTGTCACTGTGTGTTTGTCTTCCTTGCAGGCGGTGTTAGTGAATAATATCACCATGAGCGAGAAACTCATCAGAGTCCTGCAAGGTGAGTTCTGTTCCCACCTCTGCACCAGGCACTGCCTGCGCGAAACCCACCTGTGCTCTGTCCAGCCACGGGCTTGTGATGGGTGCTGTTCTGAGTCACTGAGCAATCTCTAGTTTATTCTTTTCGCCTATTCAAAGCTTTTTCTTTTAAAAATAATACTGGATACATTGCAAGCTGTTATGTACAGAAGAATTCAGATTCTCATTTATAAATATGTTAAGAAATATTCGATACACATATATGTCATCTGTTTTATATATACACATATATGAGGATACTTCACAGTGTTTGTGGAGAGATTCATATTACCTTTCAATTTTATTTTTCTATAAGCTTTTAAAGTACCCTCATGTGATACATAGCAGATATATGAACTGTTTTAATAGGGTCACCCTGAATTTAGATTTTCTTCATGAAACATAAAAAACTGTCCAGCCTAATCTAGTCCCATTTCTTTGCTGTGGCACTTCAGTTTGGCAGCTTGGGCTTTGTTTTTCTCTGGGTCCTTCTGAAGCAGCGGTGGGGCAGTAGATGGGGTGAAGTCCCCTGGGTGGTCACCCCCTTCCGCTGTGGCTGAAGGCATTTGCAGGCCCAGTGTGGCCTGAGAATGTGGTTAAAGGAGCAGTGGTCCCAGTTGGGGAGCTCAGTAGGCCCCCAGAGCCTCGGTTTCCACTTCTCTAAAATGGGAAGGTCAGTCTAGAGCCACGAGTCCCATGTGGTTGTGAGAACTTGACACGTAGCCGATGAGACAGAAGAACTGGACTTTTAGTTTTTGTTAAATTTTCAGTCATTTAAATTTAAAACGGATACTCGACTCAGTTATTGGGAAAATTAAGTATGTTTGGGACAACCTAGGCATATGAATCTCCTTCTTAACTGTACATTTTATGAAGTCTAAATTCCAGCCGAGAATTTCTAATGAAAATTTAACAAATGAATCAAGATATGCTATAATTATAAAATACACACTGCATTCCAAAGACAGTATGAAAAAATAATTTAAAATATTTAATTCATACTTTTTATATTCATTATATGTTGGCATGATAATATTTTGTACCTATTGGGTTAAATAAAATATATCATTAAAATTAATTCCTCCTGATTTTATTTACTTTTCCAAAATGTGGTTACTGGGAAAGTTAAAATTCCCTGTGTGGCTTGCATTATAGTTCTATTGGACAGTGCTGGTCTGGATTTCTAGTTCCAGATCAGATCATAAGCATATTAACAGGTCTTATGTGAAAAGGGGTTGTTTTGTCAAATTTGCTTTTGGGAAATATGGGTTACACAAAGTTAAAGAGGTTACCTGACTGCCGTGGGCTTCTCAGAGCTTGTGACTGCTATCGCCACTGGTCAGTCACCAAACAGGGATATGGCCTGTAGCCTTTCCAATACTTAGTATTTTTAAATAGCTTTAGTCATGCATATTTGTCAACTGATGAACTACACCTAAAGTGTACGGTTTGACAAATCTTGACATAGGTGTACATGTCAAGAAACCACTCCTAAAGTCCACGTGGTGAACACATCAGTCACTCCCAGAAGCTTGCTTGTGCCCCTTGGTAGTCCTCCCCTCCCCACCCCCAGGGAACTTATGATCTGCTTTCTGTCCTTGTAGATTAGCTTGAATTTATAATAGTTGTGTGTGTGTATTTATATATGGAATCAGACTATACTACCCTTCTTTTGTCTTGATTCCTTCACTCAGCATAATTATTTTGAGATTCATCCATGCTGTTATGGATATCAATAGTTCATTCCTTTTTCCTGCTGAGCAGTATTTCGTTGTCCCATACTTAGTTTGATCATGGAATCTTTTTCTTTAAAGTTAGGTTTGTTGAAGTATAATTTATATACAATAAAGTTTTCTCTTTGCAGTGTGCATTTCAGTAAGTTTTGGCAAATGCTTAGTCTCACAGACCACTGTCAACATACAGCAGGTGTCATCGATCCCCCCCATTCCCGAGCCCCCGTGTGGTCAGTCCCCTCCCCTACCTCGGCCTCAGGCCCCCACTGAGCTGTTCCCTG
Source organism: Galeopterus variegatus (assembly GCF_000696425.1). Lineage (NCBI taxonomy): Eukaryota > Metazoa > Chordata > Mammalia > Dermoptera > Cynocephalidae > Galeopterus > Galeopterus variegatus. The sequence continues at coordinate 80,777 of NW_007730552.1, forward strand.
TGCTACAGTTTCGTCTTTTTGAAGATGTCATATAAATGTTTTGAGTTTGGCTCATTTTGTGTGGATCAGTGGTTCATGGAATCCTTGAGTTTTATTTAATTTTATTTTCCCTCCAGAGAGTCTTGCAGGTCAGGCGTTGTGAGGACAGACCTTGGGGTACACCCTGCTTACTGCCATCTGCCCACTCTGCTGTCACCTCTGTAGCTGCTTTTCCTGCCACCCCAGCGAGGCCCTTTTGTCAGCTGCTGCTCTTTCTGTAGAGCTTTTGTGAGCCGGGTAGTCAGGGCAGAGTGGATGGGGCTGATGAGTTTCCTCAAAGAAAGCTACCATTACCCTGAGAAGAGGGGTTGGGGGGTTAAATGAACACAGGTCCTTGGAGATTCGCTTGGCTGTGAATAAATGACAGAAGGATATTGGCCGAGGGCAGGATATTGTCCAGCGGGAGTGGCTGCTTATCGGACCAAATGTCGAAACCACATAAATCTGCAGGGGGCAAGGGACACAGTGGTGTGTGTGACCTTTTGGGACAGTTTGGGGCTTATGATGTCCAGGAAAGAAACAGGCAAATAGAAGCTCCCAACATATTTTAAGAGTTGGAGATCAAAAGGGAGATTTAAGAGAGACATTTGAAAAAGAATCCAGATGCGGGTTCCTGTAGGACTGCTGAGCTTCCAGGGCAGTGTCTGTGGCTGGGCTGCGGCGATGACCTGGGAAACGCTGTGTTCTCATCCTCTTCTCTGTCCGCTCCTCTTCCCCTGTGTCACTGCCCTCTGTGCTTCCAAGTGTGTCTGCTGTTGTCATGTTTGGGCTGAACGCGTGACGGTCGTGCCAATGACCTGTGCAATTCCTTGTGCCCTTTTGGCTCAGACCAGCTAAAGGCCCTGCAGAGGAATTATGGCAAGCTGCAGCAGGAGGTTCTGCAGTTCCAGAAGAACCAGACCAACCTGGAGAGGAAGTTCTCCTACGACCTGTAAGTGTGTCTCAGAATCAAGTGCACAACATCTGGGATGCCAACGCGTTTTAAGACAAGGGCATGGGACAGCCCAGCGTAGTGTCCACTTGCTCCTGCTGTTACAGAGCAGGCTCTTTCTGGTGCACACAGGGCTCTGTGAGGAAGAGCCCCTTCAAGGGGTCATTCCTGCAGAAATTATGCATTTTATCTTGTATGTGTCGGCAGTGCTTCAGAAAGCCATGAGTAAGTGTGGGTCAGGGGGCTCACAATACAAAGTAAATAAGAAACGTATGTGTGTACACACACACACACACACACACACACACACACACATCAGGAAATGAATTACTCAACGTACTTGAAAACTGAACATAACTTTATACTCTATAAAGTACAGGTGTACTGGTAAGTCAACAGTCTAAAGCCTTTAAAAGTGTGTTCCAAAAGTTCCTCAGACGTGAGCTAAATCAAAATCCATAGACTAAAAGACATTTTGGCAAAATATTAGTACAATTTATGGCTGGTTGGCATTGTGGGCATTTTGATTTCTTGAGGTTTTTTTCAGTGTTTTTCCAAATTTTTGCAGTGGGAATGTAGTACTTTATAATCAAAACAAAACAACAAACATTTAAAAAGTGGGCTAAACCCATTGGGAAGATAGTAAAAACCAGTTTACAGGGTACAGAGTAAAGTTGTAGTCTATTTTTCCCCCTTTTTTCTCATAAAAACAGTATAACTAAAGCACAGGAAGTGCAACATTCAGAGAGAACCACCCACCCACGAACCCCACCCGCACACAACTGTTCTTTTTCCTTTGACTTAATTCTCTCCCATCCACGCCCAAGTTTATATGAATTTTTTGCATAACTGCAGTCACCATAAACATTTTTAAACCATTTTTTCACTTACTTGAATTATATATTTAAAAAAATCCATGTAGCTCTGAAATGTTTTATCATTTAAAAATTATTTGGGGTTATTTTCTTCTAAAAGAGATTCAACTGTGGGTTTAGCTTGCCACTAAGTGTGAATTGCCAAATTGCTTCCCGAGGGGATTTGAGCCTCCTGTACGGTCACAGCCGCATAGGAGAGTAGTTTCCTCCCATCCGCTGCCCTCGTGGGGGTTCCCGTGTTCTTCCAAAACGTCTTCCACTAGCCGCAGTCTCTTCCTGATCATTCAGAACCGAGCACCACTAAAAACACAAAGCCCCAGGTACGTAACGATGTAGAGGACATGAACAAATAGTCAAAACAAAGGAAACATGACTGGAAAATATGCATGTGGAGCCTTATTTAGCTGTGCCAGTGGTGGGGACGGTGTTGCCCCCAGGAGACCTTTGGCGATGTCTGGAAACATTTTTGTTTGTCACTACTTGAGGGGCTGGTGCTACTGGCATCCAGCCGGTAGTGGTCGGGATGCTGCTGAGCACCCTGCAGTGCACGAGATGGCTCCTCACACTTAAGTTTTATCTGGCCCTAGAAGTCTAGAGAGCTGAAGGTGAGAAACCCTAAGTTAGGCTGATAGTCAAAGCATTGCACTCCGACAAAAATGAAGAACCTTAGTCATCGTCTTATTTTTCCTTAAAAGACACCTTAATGCAAATATTCCCACTCTATTGATTGAAATGAAAAGAGTCATTAATGGCCTCATTTGATAAATGTTGACCCAGAGGATTTTGACCTAGCTGGAAGTCAGCCGGGGCTCAGGGACAGAGCAGCAGGGGCTCACCTGGTGCGGTGCGTGCAGGGCTGCAGGGCAGTGCGTGCAGGGCTGCAGGGCGTGCTGCTGTTTCTCGCAGGGGGTGCACAGCTAGATTAAGAGCTGTTTGTGGCCGCCGAATGCATCTGTTTCACTAGTTGTGCCCAAGGCCCTGTAGGGATGCCTTCCGGTGTGATTTTCATGGAACGTTGGAAGGTAGAAAGAGCGAGTAGCTTATTAGAGATGGGAAAGGGGGTAGGGGGTTTGTGAGAAGCTAGTTAAGGGTCACAAAGATTGATCACGTTTTGTAAACATGACTGTACTAATTATTCTGATTTGATCACCACATATTGTACACTTGTATTGATATTCTGTTCTGTACCCCACAAACATATAATCAATTTTTTTAAAAATACACTATCAATTAAAAAAAGACAGCTAGTTTTTAACTTTCTTTGGATTATAGACCCTTTTTTCCGGTAAAAGGTGTGGACACGTTTTTGGCAAATGTATAAATGGACATGTGCGTGAAGTCGTGTGCTCTTCAGTGTGCAGGAATTCACAGGCCCTGACGCACACCTGCACTCCCTCGGCTAAAACGCCCTGGCCGGCCTCCTCCTCGTGTAGGGAGCAGCGCTGAGAGCGTGAGCTGATGGAAGGCTGGTGCACAAGTCGCTCTTATTCGCTCAGTAAGTCAGCACTCCTGCCTGCGGACTCCTGCACCTGCATCGCTAAGATGTCGCCACACTTCAGCCAAACATAGCCTTGCACTTTCTCCTCAAAGCATTGAGAGGCAGCACGTGAGGTGAACCTCTGGCCACCTCGTCTCCATATCACGGGGACACAGGGTTTGCAGATGTTAGTATTGGAGTGCAATAGAAGTGTTCTGCCGGTCCGTGTCCTGGGTGATGGGCTCACCTGCCTGGATGGGTTCCTGTGCTGAGCACGTTACTGGTCCTCCAGCCACCATGTACCAGCTAGAAGAATCACTAGTGGTTAAGTCCTCTATGTCTCTACAATTTAGCTCCACTTAATGCCTGAACATTTGCCAAGTACGTGTAAGAAAAAGCCACCCTGAGTCCTTCAGGAAGTCACACTGTCACAGTCTGCATAACCTGTGTCCCAGAATGTGAACTTCAGACTGAGGTGGTTCCGCTTGTGCTGTTGAGCTGGAATGTGGAAAGCTGAACTTCTGCAAGGCTGAGAGAGAGAGGCCCTTTGTACTTCATTTTGGCAGGGCTGGGAGCAGTTACTACGCGTATTTCCCTTTTGTAGTTTTAAAGGTTCAAGAATAGCAAGTGACCTGCTTGTTTAGTTCCTCAGTATACAGATGTCTCTGTTTTTGTTTGCTGTGTTTAAGCTCCTGTGCACTAGTCTGCCACCTATAGCTTGTATGTTTGTGATCATTTTATTTAAGTGGATTTTTTCTCTCAGCTGTCCAAGGTCGGGAAATCTGCATTTCATTGTTTCTACAGCAACCGATAGATACTGTGATGTGAGTGGTATGCTGTGAGCCAGTGCTGCTTGGAGCTGAGGGCATATTCCAAGAGTTAGAGGCTAGTGTGGCACTCACACTTGGCTCTGAAATGCCTGGGACTCAGGAAAGGTGGGCCATGTGCTGGGCCATGTGCTAGAGAGCCCCACACAGTCAGGAAACCTTGAGGCTGGCTTCTCCTTTCAGCCTTAGTAGTTTCTCTCTCTCTGTGCCTGGCCCATGGCAGACAATTAGGTCACCTCTTATCCAACTTTTTGCAAATAAGGAAGCTAATTCTTTGAGTTAATTTGTAGCTCTGACACTTGTTGAAGTGCTTCTAAAATAAATTCCAGGCAGAAAGCTGAAGCAGTGCCTCAAAGGACATTCCAATAGCTGTTCTTTGACAGCTGGGTGTCAATCAATTTTGACACTGCACAGTTAGTGCGGACCCCACAGGCTAAGGGGCTTAATCCTACAAGACTGCTCCCATCCTGGGTGTCCCCAGTCACCCACAGTTCTGCCTGGCTGGCTACAAATTCAGGGCCACCTGCCACCCCCCTCAGGTTTGATCATTCGCCAGAAAGACTCAGAGAACTCAGGAAAGTTTACTTACTCTCACAGTTTTATTATAAAGGACACAACTCTGGAACAGCCAAATGGTAGAGACTTGTAAAGGCGGTGAGTGGGGGAGGACAGGAGCTTCTTTCCCTGTGGTCAGGATGCTGCCCTTGCAGTGCATCAATATGTCCACCAGCCAGGAAGCTCACTCAGCCTCGTGCTCAAGAGTTTTTATCTGGGTTTCATTATGTAGTCACTTAAATCATTAGCTGTGTGATTGAACTCACTCTACAACCCCTCGCCCTCCCCAGAGCTGGTGGAGCTGGAAGTTCCAGACGTCCAGTCATGGGGTTGGTTCCTCTGGCCATCAGCCCCCATCCTGAAGCTATCTAACGACGACAAACCCCCTGCACACACGCACACGCACACAACCTCATTAGCATAAATTCAGGTCTCATTCAAAGGGGCTTCTTATCAATAGCAAAAGATACTAAAGAAATTCTGAGGGTTTTAGCAGCTCTGTGCCAGTAGCCAGGGACAAAGACCACATATATTGTTTTATTCTTTAAAATTGGTTTTTCTACTAACCAATAAAGTTTACTTATCTTAGAACAATGTGACAACTTTTTAGTGAGTTTCAGTTAACTGCAGTTTTTTGCCAATGAATAGTTGAAAACACATACATTGCTCTGTCTTGTGTCCTCTTCGGAGAAAGTGCCCAAAGCAGGAGGAAGAGGGGCTGTGTCTCCTACTGAAGCGGATCTCCCAGTCCAGTGGGGATGCGTGGCGCATAGACACGTCCGTAATCCCCAATCTGTCATTCCCCCGTCCGTCCTGCTTTCTCCCACTGCAGGAGCCAGTGCATCAGTCAGATGAAAGAGGCAAAGGAACTGTGTGAGGAGCGGATAGAAGAGGTCACCAGGAAGGGAGGTGAGGCTGCAGCACCCAGAGACCGGAGTGTCAACAAAGGCCAAAGTCAGCAGGTAATGTGGGGAATTTTCTGCCAAGAATTTCGAATGGTGCTCCTGTCCTCTCTTCAGGCCTTTTGTTGCTTTTATCTGCTTCTGACTTGCTCTCATCTCTGCTCTGCCTTGAGGGTTTGGTTCCCTGAGGTCCCGCAGAGCAGAGCCTGGTCCCGGTTGCCCAGACTCCCACCGGCATGCTGGCCTCGAGGCCCGCTCCCACGCTCAGGGCTCTACAAGAATCATTTCCTTTAAAGCTTGCAGCCACCCTGGGAGAGAGTTGCTGGGGTTTTGAGGTCGCTGAGACCCATGGAGACAGTTACGTACTATGGTATGGCCAGGGTTGCCTACGTGGTCAGTGGTGGAGCCTGTCAGGAGCTCAGATCTGTCAGACTCCACTGTTCTGTCATCCTGCCACCAGCACAGAGCACAGCCTCGGAAACAGCAGCTCGAGGCCTCTGGGGACCTTTGCTTGTTTGCTTTTAAGTATAGCAGCTTTACTGAGAGAAAATTCATGTACCGTACAATTCACCCATATAAAGTTTTCAACTCAGTGGTTTTTGATATATTCACAAAGTTGTGCAATCATCACCACAATCAATTTATTGCCCCCAAAGAAACCCTGTGCCCATGAGCTCTGTCCTCATTCACCTCCGGCCCCCACAGCCACTGATCTTCTTTCTGTCTCTGTAGATTTGCCTTATCTGGACACGTCCTGTCAATGGAATCACATGTGGCTTTTTGTGTCTGGTTCTTCCACTTAGTGTGATGCTGTCAGGGTTCACGCATGTTGTAGCCTGGGTCAGTGTTTCATTCCTGTTTATGGCTGAGCAATGTCCCGTTGTGTGGACACGACGTGTTGTCTACTCAGTGTCAGCTGATGGGATTTAGGATGTTTCCGCTTTTTGGCTGTTGTACCACTGCTGTGAACCTTTGTGTACAAGCTTCTTTGTGGGCATGTGTTTCTATTCCTCCTGGGTAATACCTGGGAGTGAAGAGTCGTGTGGTCATCTATATTTAACTTACTGAGAAATTGCCGGACTGCCTTCCAGCCCCATCATTTTACATTCCCACCAGCAGTTTACCAGGATTCCAGTTTCTTCACATCTTTGCCAACTCTTGTTATAATTTGCCCTTTTTGTTATACTCTTCCTGGTGGGTGTGAAGTCGTATCTCATTGTGGTTTGGATTTACATTTCCCTAGTGCCTAATAATGTGGAGCATCATTTCATATGCTTTATTGGCCATTTGTATGTCATCTTTGGAGAAATGTCTGTTCAGATTCTTTGCCCATTTTTTAATTGAGTTATTTGATTTATTTTTTTTATTGAGTTGTAAGAGTTCTTTATATATTCTACATATATAAACATATATTGGATATATGATTTGTGAATATTTTTACCAATTGTGTGAGTTGTTTTTTCACTTTCTTGAAGGTGTTTAGTTGAAGCACAGAAGTCTTAAATTTTGACACAGTTGATTTTATCTAATTTTTATTTTGTTATTTGTTCTTGGTGTCATATCTAGGAATACTTTGTCTAACCCAAGATCATGAAGATTTACTCCTATGCTTTCTTCTAAGACTTTTATAGTTCTTAGATCTTACATTTAGGCCTATGATCCACTTTTAGGTAATTTAATTTTTACATGTGGTGTGAGGTAGGGCTCCAGCTTCCTTCTTTTGCATGCAGATATCAAGTAGTCTCAGCATCATTTGTTGAAAAAAAGACTGTTCTTCCTTGTCAAAAATTAGTTTACTATGAGAGTTTGTTGCTGGACTCTCAGTTCTGTTTCATTGATACATTTGTTTATCGTTATGTCAGTACCACACAGTTTTAGTTATTGTAGCCTTGCAGTAAGCTTTGAAATCAGGAAGTGAGTCCTCCAACTTTATTGTTCTCTTTCAATATTGTTTTGGCTATTCTGCATCTCTTGACTTTCCATAATGAATTTTAGAATCGGCATGTCAATTTCTTCAACAAAACCAGCCAGGTAGGATTTCGATGGAATTACATTGAATGTGTATAGATCTGTTTGGGGAATATTGCCATCTTAACATTAAGTCTTGCAGTGCATAAATGTGGGATGTCTTTCCACTTATTTAGGTCTTTTAAAAATCTTTTTCAACAATGTTTTATAGTTTTAAGAAGTCTTATACTTCTTTTGTTCAATTTACTTCTAAGTATTTTTTATGTTGTTATAAATGGAATTGTTTTCTTAATTTTATTTCCAAATTGTCCATTGCTAGTGTATAGAGATATACAATTCATTTTTTTATATTGATCTTGTATCTTTGTAACCTTGCTTATTAGTTATAGTAGGCTTTTTTGTTTTGTTTTGTTTTTTGGTGGTTTTTAGGATTTTCTATTTACAACATTATGTCATTTACAAATAGAGGTAGTAGTATTTTTTTCTTTCCAATCTGGATGCCTTTTATTTATTTTTTTGTTACCTAATTGCCCTGGCTGAAACCCACTTTACAATGTTAGGTAGAAGTGGTGAGAGTAGACACCCTTTTGTTCCTGATCATTGGGGTAAAGTCATTATTAAGTGTGATGCTAACTGTGGGTTTTTCATAGATGCCCTTTATCAAGTTGAGGAAGTTCCCTTCTGTTCTTAATTTGCTGAATGTTTTTATCAAGAAGAGTGTTAGATTTTGTCAGATTCTTTTTCTGCATATATTGAGATGATCCTGTGTTTTTTGTCCTGTATGATATTGACATGGTATATTGCATTAATTGATTTTTGGATGTGAAAATAACCTTGCATACTTGGTTTAAATCCTTTATTTATTTATTATTATTATTTTTTGTCTTTTTATCTTTTTCCGTGTCCGGCAACGGATCGCAACCCTCAGTGTTGCCCCCGTACCGGACCGGGGACCGGCAACGGGATCGCAACCCTTGGCGCCGCTCCCACGCCTCGCTCAGCCAGTGAGCGGGAACCGGTCTGTATGTGGGATCTGAACCCTCGGGCGGGAGCGCCGCCGCGCTTCCCAAGCGGCGCACTTATGCAGTGCACCACCGGGCCGGCCCTAAATCCTTTATATTTTGCTGGATTTGATTTGCTGGTATTTTGTTTAGGATTTTGGTGTCTATATTCATAAGAGATACTGGTCCATAGTTTTCTTGTAATATCTTTTTCTGGCTTTGGTATCAGGGTAATGCTGGGTTCATAGAATGAGTTGGGAAGTATTCCCTCCTGTTCTGTTTTTTGGAAGGGTTTGTGAAGATTTGGGATTCTTTAAATGTGGTACAATTCACTAGTGAAGCCATCTGGGCCTGGACTTTTCTTTGTGAGAAGTTTTTTGTTTGTTTGTTTGCTTGTTTTTTTGGTGGCTATCTGGTAACAAACAGGGTGGGCCTTGGGTGGGATGTTTTAAAATTACTATCACTAATTCAATCTCCTTAGTTGTTATAGGTCCACTCAGATTTTTCAGTTTCTTTTTGAGTTAGTTTTGGTAGTTTGTGTTTCTAGGAACTTGTCCATTTCATCTGAGTTATCACGCGCGTGTTGGCGTACACTTGCTCGTATTCCCTTATGATACTTTATTTGTGTAAGTTCAGTAATGATGTCATCTTTCATTTTTCATTTTAGTAATTTGAGCTTTCTCTCTTTTTCCTTGATTAATCTCCCTTAAGTTTTGTTAGTTTAGTGCATGTTTTCAAAGAATTAACTTTTGGTTTTGTTGATTTTCCATATTATTTTTCTATTCTCTATTTTATTAATTTCTGCTCTAATCTTTATTATTTCCTTCCTTGCTTCAGGTTTAGTCTGCTCTTCTTTTTCCAGTATTATAAAGAGGAAGTTAGGTTGTTCATTTGAGATTTTTATTCTTTCTTTTTAAAAGACTTTGTTTTTCTAGAGTTGTTTTAGGTTCACAGCAAAATTGAGAGGAAGGTACAGAGATTTTCCACATATTCCTCTCCCCCATGCACAGCCTCCCCCATGATTAACATCCCCCACGACAGTGGTACATTTGTTGCAATTGAAGAACCTACACTGATACATTATAATCACCCAAAGTCCATAATTTACATTGGGGTTCACTCTTGGTGTTGTACATTCTATGTGTTTGGATAAATGTATGACGTGTCCATCGTTACAGTATCATACACAGTGTGATGTATAGTTGTGTAGTGTTATCTCATTGTTATTTTAATTTGCATTTTCTTGATAACATGTGGAACATCTTTTTATATGCTTATTTACTGTTTGTATATCTTCTTTGGTGAAGTGTCTGTTTTTAATTGGCCAAATAAAGTCATCTGCAAATAAAGCTTATTTCTGTACATTCCCCCCCCCCTTTTTTGGCTTATTGCATTAGCTAGGACTTCTAGTACAATATTGAAAAGGACTGGTAAGAGGGGACATCTTTGCCTTGTTCCTGATCTTAGTGCAAAGCTTCACATTTCTCATCATTGAATAAGATATTAGCTGTAGGGTTTTGTTTGTTCTTTTGCTCTTTGGTAGCTATTCTTTATCAAGTTGAGTAAATTCCTTTCTATTCCTAGTTTACTGACAGCTTTTATCATGAGTGGGTTTGGATTTCGTCAAATACTTTTTCTGCATTTATTGATATGATCATGTCATTTTTCTTTTTCAGCCTGTTGACGTGATGAAGTACATTAATTGATTTTTCAAATGTTGAACAGACCTTGCATGTTTGCTAATATCTTGCTGAGAATTTTCACATCTGTGTTTGTGAAAGATATTGGTCAGGAATTTTCTTTTCTTGTAATGTCTTTGGTTTTGGTGGCCTCATGTAATGAGTTAGAAAGTATTCCCCATGCATTTATGCTCTAAAAAAGATTGTAGAGAATTGGTACAATTTCTTTTAAATGTTTGGTAGAATTCACCAGTGAACTCATCTGGGCCTGGTGCTGTTTTGGAAGGTTATTAATAATTATTCAATTTCTTTAATAAATTTATGCCTATTGAGATTGTCTATTTCTTCTTGTGAGAGTTTTGGCAAATTTTGTCTTTCAAGGAATTGATCCATTTCATCTAGGTTATCAAATTTGCAGATATAGAGGTGTCCATAGTATTACTTTATTATCCTTTTACTGTCCATGGAATTTGCATAGATTCCTTTCATTTCTGATATTAATAATTTGTGTCCTCTCTTTTATATTTATTTTTTTAGTGAGACTGGCTAGAGGCTTATCAGTTTTATCTATCTTTTCAAAGCGTTTAGTGTTATGGATATTTCTCTGTTGATTTCTGTTTTCAATTTCATTGATTTCCAGTCTAATTCTTATTACTTCTTTTCTTCTACTTACTTTGGATTTAATTTGCTAGTTTTGGGGTTTTTTTTTCCCTAGTTTCCTAAGGTAGAAACTTAGATTATTGGTTTTAGATCTTCTGTTCTAATATGTGCATTCAGTGGTGTAGAGTTCTTTCTAAGACTGCTTTCACTGGATGCCAAAGTAGTGATAAGCTGTGTTTTCATTTTCATTTAGGCCAAAATGTTTTTTAATTTCTCTTGAGATTTTTACTTTGACTCGTGTTATTTAGAAGTTTGTTGTTTAATCTCCACATTTTTTGAGTATTTATCACATCGTTTTGTTATTGATTTATAGTTTAATTCCATTGTGGTTCGAGAGCAGACATTGTATGATTTCTGTTTTTTTAGACTTGTTAAGGTGTGTTCTGTGGCCCAGAATGTGGTCTATCTTGGTAATGTCCCTTGTGAGCTTGAGAAGAATGTGTATTCAGCTGTTGTTGAGTGTACTCTGTAGATGTTGATTGTATCCAGTGCTGAATTCAGCTATGTCCTTACTGATTTTCTGCCTGCTGGATCTGTCCATTTCCTTTAGAGAGGGGTCTCTGATAATAACCCTGCAGCTTGGGTTTCGGTTAACAATAGTTTGTCCTGAGGGCAGATCTTGTTGAAGAGAACAGAGTGTTCTGGCCTAATTCAAAATGGTTCCTTTTCCTCTCCCAGTGCCAGAAGCACTAGAGGATTTTTCTCCAAAATTTATTGGGAGAACCTGGTTGAGTTCTTAGAGCTAAAATTCACAAAAAAGTGTGGAGGCCCACTTATGACTGGGTCCCCTTGGAATTTTTAACCCTCAGGCTTGTCCACACCAAGCCTCCAGCAATTCATAAATTACAGTTCAGGTTTTCCTACCTTGTCCCTGGGTCAGTGGTTTCCATGGTGGTTTCTGCTCTTGAGTCTCCTGTGGTGAACTGTTGACTCCCCGTATTTGGCTGTCTCCAGTCTTAGGGGCAGTGGTTTACTTTGTGTCCTGCCCTTCTTATGGATTCAGGAATTGATTTTTTTGAGTATGTTCAGCTTTTTACTTGTTAGGAACAAGTGGTGACTTCTTAGCTCCTTACATGAAGAACTGGAAACCAGAAGTCTTATTTCTTAATCTAGAGGTTTAAAGGTATAAATTTTCCCCTAAGCTCTGCTTCACCTGCCTCCCGTAAGTGTTGGTATGTTATGTTTTTGTTTTCATTTGTCTCTTAAGTATTTTCTAATTTGCCTTGAGATTTCCTGTTTGACTCATTGGTTATTTAGGAGTATGCTGTTTAATTCCCACACATTTGTGAATTTCTTAAATTTCATTCTATTATTGATTTATAAATTCATTCCTTGTGGCTGGACAACATACTTGGTATAATTTTAGTCATTTAAACTTGTTGAGGCTTGCTTTGTGGCCTGACATAGGTCTGTCCTGGAAAATATTCCACGTGTGCTTGAGTATGTGCATTTCACTCTTGTTGAGTGGAGTGTCCTTAGATGTCTGTTCAGACTAGGTGGCTTATTGTGTCATTTGTGTCTTTTCCTTTTTGATCTTCTGCCTATCAACACTGAAGATGCTGTATGGGAGGTCTTGATTCCATCCCACGTCTTCTGACACATGCCACACGATAGGGTGCAACCTGGGTAGATTGTCACACTTCTGGGGTTTGGTGTTGTCACTTGTTGGAAGGATGTGATGGTGCATGGCATTGCACGGGGTTCTGGAAGGCTCTGGTCATGAGCCCTACCCTGGCTGTCTTCTGCTCCTGTTTCAGCTCCAAGGCGTCAGCGAGCCTCAGCCCAGGCTGCAGGAAGCAGGCCTGCCACAGGCAGATGTGCCACAGAAGAACAGAAACGTGCCCAGCACCAGCGAGGTCCAGACACCAGCCCCCAGTTTCAAGGTGGCTTTGGACTTGAAGAGAGGAGATGAGAAAGGTGAGCATGAGCCTGCAGTTACTCCCTGTGCCCGCCCCAGAGCCCAGCAGCTCATTTGCTCCATGTTAACACTCAAGAGAGCAGAGCGCTGCTTGCTGCAAGCTTGGGGGTGGGGTTGGCAGGCAGCGGGCGAGGGTCTGAGCACCTGTGCCAGGCTGCAGGCCTTCTTCTGTCTTCCTTGTGTCTCGTCCTTGTAAACTGAGTGCCCTGTGCTGTGGCAGCCGTGTAAAGAAAGGTCCAGGCTATACCTTTATTCAGAACGTTGATGGGACTGTGGGATTGAGAGGAGGGGGCTGAGCCCGGGCAGCTGTCCTTGGGAGCTGTGGAGACTGCTGTGTCCCTGAGTGGCTCCCGAGTGCTTGTCTCCAATAGATAACGACAGTCCCATAGTTCAGCAGCACACCCTCCTCCACCTGTAAGTAGTCGAGATAATTTAGCCCAGATTGTTTTTTCCTAAACTACGTTTCCGTTCCTTGTGGCTTTGAAGATGAGCTGCCCATGCAGAGAGGCCTGCAGTCTGCTGCTGAGGTCCCAAGTCACCCAACTGCTCCCCCGACGCAGCCCACTCTACCCAGACTCCTTGGGAGGGCTCTGGGAATTGAGTGGCATGAGGTCGTGTTTGCTTTTTTAATTCATGTAAATGCTGGTGAGGTCACAGCTCGCTGTGTTCTGTGTGCAGAGGAAACCAATGAGATCCAGGTCGGCAGCGAGGAAGAGCCTCGGAAGGACAGCCTGGGGCTGCCGCAGGAGCCGGGACGAGGGCAGGCTGCGGGCGACAAACCCGTGGGTGCCACAGGCCTCGGGGGAGCCCGAGAACTTGGCCAGACCCCACAGGTGCCAGCTGTGCCGTTGGAGAGCCAGGAGAATCAGCAGACTGAGGGTGCTGAGCGGAACCAGCGTCTCGTCCCTGACGGGCAGGAGGGGCAGGAGGAGCAGGATGTGGCCACGGAAGGTGGGTGAGGGGCACGGGCTGTGCGCGGTCCTTTTACCAGGCTCTCTGCCCTCCAGTCTCCTTCCTGACGCTGGGCAGAAGGATGTCTGTCACTGTCCTCAAGCGGGAAGCAGGAAGGAGCAGCGCACTGTAGCACTCTAGCTTTCAGAGCTGGCCCGGCGCTGTGCTCGGAGCACCTGGCCTCTGGCAGGCCGGCCACAGACCGTCTCCGCTTGTCCCGCAGTGCCTGGTGCAGCGCAGTGGCTCATGCCCGGTGCACAGGGGTGGAGGGGAGGCAGGAGGTCACGGGAGGGTGGGGGTCGGTGTGCATTCGAGCAGAGCTGAAGTGACACGTGCATCCCACCTTCCTGATTCAGTTGATTTTTTTCTTTTTAAAGAAATAAAAGTGTGTGAAACTGAGATCAACAGAATATTCTGGGATGTATTTTGGTATCTTAAAGATGTGAAGAATGTTCATCCCACCCGAGCCAGGAACCCCTATGAAGACATGACACCTGTGCTCTGGGACAGACCAAGTGACAGAATTGGGGGAGTGTGCTTACAGCCGTCCCCCCATGGACGCCTGAAACAGGGATGGTACCAAACCCTATATATGCAGTTTTTTCCCAAACGTACATACCCATGATAGTTTAATTTATAAATTAGGCACAGGAAGAGATTCACAACAATAACTAGTAATAAAATAGAACAGTTATAACGATATACCAGCATCGCTGCTCTTGTGCTTTGGGGCCACTATTAAGTAAAATAGAGGTGACTTGAACACAAGTGCTGCGATCCAGTGACAGTGGGTCTGATAACTGAGAGGGCCACTAAGTGACTAATGGGCGGGTGGTTATCCACAGCGTGGAGACCCTGGGCAAAGGGAGGATTCGCATCCCGGGCAAGATGGAGCGGGATGGCTCAAGATAACATCACGCTACTCAGAACAGTGTGCAATTTAACTTATGAATTGTTTATTTCTGGAATTTACCACTTAACCTTTTCAGACCATGGGTAACCAAAACCACAGAAAGTGAAACCACAGATAAGGGGGACTGTTATTTGCAGAAGTTACCTTGATTTCATTTAAATCTAATTTGTACTTCAGTTTCTCTTTCTGAAGACACCTGTGTCCTCACAAGTTCCAATTAAAGAATTGCCTTTTGTCAGCCTCCCCAAGTGTTCCTGCCTGGCCCCTTGCTTCCTTGCCTGCCCAGCAAGAAGATGCTCCTAGTGTGAGAGTCACCAAGTGTCCCAGCTAAAGGTGGTCTGCAGCCCCACAGGGCCTGGATGGTGCACCTGGTCCCGGGTGCGGTGGTGATGGCCTCATTTGGAGAAGAGACCTGCAGGGCATGCGGGCCTGTGCCTTGTCCCCACCTCAGGCAGTGAGTGCAGAGAGAGGGAACCAGAGCCAACTCGCCAGGCCTGCTTTCTTTAAAAAAAGATTTTGTTTACCTGCCTGTCTGTAAATATGAAAAGCTTAAGTTAAATTTGAATGGATGGGTCTCTTGAATGCATGTTGTCCTGATCTACTGTTCTTGGGGCTGTTCTCTCCGGGGAGAATTCTGCATGTGGCATAGACAGTTGTGTCCTTTGAGTCACAGCAGCAACTCTGTTTCCTCTCTCAGAGCCATGAGCCCTTCTAGGGAGATGCTGTCATTAACCAGAAACCTGTTTGCTAAAACAGTGGTACCTTTCTTTATCCTTGATGTGTCTCTTTAAAAAACTGGGTTTTGGTTTAGTTTAGTTCATTTCCCCATTTCCAGTCTGGAGTATAGCCTTTCATTTGGGGGCCTAGTTTATGTCAATTCAGAGGTAAGCTGTATAAGTAGAGAACCCCCACGTGGTATCTGTACTGCAGGCAAGCAGGTGAGTCCCTGCCATTTCCTGAGAGGTGGCAAGAGGACCTGATTGCTCAGCGGTGATTGGGGTAATCCCCAGCCCTGGGCTCTGGTGCCCTGGGGCAATAAGAGAGAAGTGGTGTAGCTTATGTTTCATGTGCTGATTTTACAGGCAGAAACCAGCCAAAACTGGGAGGCAGTGACTACAACATCGATGAAAACGAGGCGGAATCCGAAACAGACAAGCAGGCAGCCCTTGCGGGGCAGGACAGAAATGCAAATGGTAACAGGAGTGGGGTCACCTTTCATCTGCCCTTTCTGGTCCCTCACTTTGACTATCCAATGACTCCCACATCATACTGTAACTGATTATTTCTAGGAGACTGTCATTTCTTCAGAAGCCTTTAAAGGGGAGGCAGTGCAGGGAGGTGAGGAGGAGCCGAAGACAACCTTCGAGAAAGTCTACATATTCAGCGGGCCTCAGGCTCTCATGGATAGGCTGGAGGATTTGGTTTCGGGGACATTTAGGGATTTCCCAACAAAATGGCCAGGTCACCACTTGGTCAGTCTACATCACAGATGAGAGAGCCCTAATACGTGCAGGGAGCTTTTAAGCAGCTCTTCATAGCTGCACTTTGTGTGAGTTTTGCAGTCCAGGCCAGCAAAACGTCTGTGTAGAACGTATGACATTCTGGGTCTGTGTGTTCCTTGCGTTGGGATCGGGCTGAACATTTGAGAAGTCGCAGTTGTGTCTCCGGTTTGAGGCAGGCGACGGCAGGCCGTCCTGCCGGTGGCTGGTTAGGGTGGCGCCCACTGGCTCTCCTGTCGCAAGCTCCCTTTTCCCTTTGTACTTAGTACATCATCTAGAAGGGGTGCTTTGAAATGGGGTGACTTTACCATCTGATGATGTACCTTTCCTAAATGGTGACTTTTCACACTCTTTTTGTCACATTCGTCACCTGACGCTCCCTCCCCTCAGCACACTTGTTTTAGTATCACTGTGGACGCGTGGGGCCCTTTTTAAGTGTTCATTTTTCTATCAGATGCTTGGTATCTTCTCTGTCCACTCTTAAGCGCGCTCTGCATGTTGCGGAGATCGCCCTTTTTCTGTGATGTAAGTTACAGACACTTTCTCCCAATTTGTCTTGGCTTTGCATATGGGGCGTTTTGCCACGTGAAAGGTTCAAGACTGTTTATTTTTTCTCGTATCGTTTCTGGATCCTGAGTTATAGCTGAAGAGGCTTCCCCTCTCGGGTTGGGAGGAATTCACCACGCTTTTGTCCAGCACATTTTCATCCAGTGAGCTCTCCAGCTTTTCTTGTCTCTACTATAAAGTAAAACACAGATTGAGAAAACCACAAGAAACAGATCAGTTTTTTGAAGGTGAACACCTTGTAACTGTCTCCGCAGCCAAAAAATAGAACACGGCCAGCCCCTCCGGAGGCCCCTTCCATGTCCCCTGTCCCAGTCCCAGCATCTTCCCTCTCACAGTAGTAACCACAAGCCTCACCTTTGTCATGGTAAGCATCTCCTTGCATTTCCTTACGAGGTTTATCACCCACGCGGGCATCCCTGGACACCACAATGTGTCTTGCCCATTTTCTTAAATTCTGTATGTCTAATCTTAACCTACAGGTTCCCTCCCCCTCCACTCCTTTCTTTCCTTTCCAGGCTGTGAAAGAGCCCAGGCCATGTGACCTGTGCTTCCCACAGTCTGAACACTGCTGATGGCATATTCATGGTGCAGTTCAGCAGGCTCTGCTGTCCTCTCTCTCCTGCAAGTCAGCAGGTGGATCCTGAGGCCTGGTCAGACCCGGGTTTGGTCTCCAGCCACGGCAGGATGACAGGTGGTGTGTGCTTTGTCATCAGGATGTAAGCAGATGTTGATACTCAGTGCCTAGATCTATTCATTTCTATTTCATTTGCTGTTTTTATAAATAGACATTTCAGTGGTATTGTTCATATAGAGTAAGCAGTAGAAATGCTTGGTTCTTTCTCTTTATTGACCAGTTTTTGTGACTAATGAATTGTCTCTCCATCATCCTCTGAGGTGACAATTTTTTTTTATAGTTATAAACTAATGGATTTAAATGTATTTGATGGGTTTCATGTAATTGCATTTATCATCTTTTTTTTTAAAATTGTGGAATGGATACATCGTGCTAGTTAGCACATGTATTACCTCACTTATTTTTTGTGGTGAGAACACCTAAAAATCTACTCCCTTCGTTATTTCCAGGAGTACCATATATTGTTCGTAATTGTAGTCACCATTTGTGTAGTAGATCTCAAACTTATTTCTTCTATCCAACTGAGACTCTGTATCCTTTAGTCAACATCTATCCATCCCCTTCTCCCACATGTCTTTATATTTCTTATAGACAACACAAAGTTGGGCCTGTTTTTTTATCCCATTCTATCAGTCTCTGTTATTACCCATTTTGAAGTTCAGATTGTCCCATCTTTGGCCTGTGGGACCTCCCCCACTTTGATCTGAACCTTCGGTTTCTGTTTCTCTCGTCCCGGTCCCGTAGTGTTCACTCCACGTTCAGCACTTTTTCTCTCTGTGGGGCTATGTTTGGGAAGGAGCTCCAGGAAGGAGCCATGGCAGATCAGTTTCAGGAGTCCGTGGGGCCTTGCCATGGATCCTTTGTGGTCACCTGCTGTGGGAGCAGAAGCCCTCCACGTCCAGCAGCAGTTCTCCCACTGGCCC
>NW_007730552.1:99200-103003 GCF_000696425.1 Galeopterus variegatus
TTTTTTATCCCATTCTATCAGTCTCTGTTATTACCCATTTTGAAGTTCAGATTGTCCCATCTTTGGCCTGTGGGACCTCCCCCACTTTGATCTGAACCTTCGGTTTCTGTTTCTCTCGTCCCGGTCCCGTAGTGTTCACTCCATGTTCAGCACTTTTTCTCTCTGTGGGGCTATGTTTGGGAAGGAGCTCCAGGAAGGAGCCATGGCAGATCAGTTTCAGGAGTCCGTGGGGCCTTGCCATGGATCCTTTGTGGTCACCTGCTGTGGGAGCAGAAGCCCTCCACGTCCAGCAGCAGTTCTCCCACTGGCCCACTGATGCAGTTTGGATGTTTATCCCCCCAAGGTTCATGGTGAAGTCTGATCCCCAGTGTGGCACTGTGGGACGTAGAGCCTAGTGGGAGCCTTCCCTGCTGAGTGAGCGAGTTCTCAGGGAATGGATTAGTTCCCACGAGAGGGGGTTGTTAAGAAGAGCCTGGCACCTCCCTTCTCTCGCGCTTCCTCTCTAGCCATGTGAGCTCCTTGCCCATGCTGGCTGGCTGCTCTTCTGCATTTAGTGGAAGCAGCCTGAGGCCTGCACCAGATGCAGATGCCCTAAAATAGTGAATCAGATAAACCTCTTCTTTCTAAGTTACCTGGTCTCAGTATTCTTACAGCAGCACAAGAACAGATGAACACATCCACACGCTCTCTGGTGTAATCTGCTGGCTGTTTGGGCTTCTGTTCTCAGGTTTATCAGATGCTCCGTTGCTTCCCTGTTTTTGTTTTTGGTTTTTTCCCTCACTGCTAATACATGGTGGCTGTCCATTGTTTGCCTTTAACTGCTTAAGTTTTGGGGCCTGCAGGATTCCTTGTCATCTAGTTTTATTGTAAATGTTGTCCATACTTTTGCATTTTTAATTCAGTTGCTTTATGTAGGGATTCTGGGAGATGTTAAACTATGCCACCTGTTGCCACCACCTTTCCAGAATCCTCTGCTTTGATATTTTACATTCAGATCTGATTCATCTGAAGTTTATTCCATTGTATGGTGTGAGGTACGGGTCCGACTTGATCTTTTTCCAAAGGGCTATCCAATTGGCCCAATGCCATCTCAAGTCACCAGTGATTTGGGTGCTGCCTTTGTCAAATACTAAATTTCCAAATGTTCTTGGGTCTGTTTTTGGACTTTCATGTTCTCTTCTATTTCTTTGTGGACTTACACTGTCCCATACTGTTCTAAGTATAATAGCTTTCTTTAGTATCTGGTAAGGCTATTCCCTCTGAAAAATCTCAGCCAACATCTCTGAATAATGCTTCCTTCCCTTTTTGACTACTTCTTGAACTCAGATCAGAAGTGTTAGATCTTCTTATTCCTGTTCTTACCTTCTTATTTCATGTTTTCCATTTCTTCCTCTTTGGGCTTGAAATATTCAGAATATTTTCTCATAAGTATCTTCCAGCTCTCAAATGTTCCCTCCAGCTATGCCTTTTCTGCTCTTTAATTCATGAGCTTTTAATTTTAGTGATTTTTCTGCAGTTTCTCACTCATGTTACCTTGTTTCCTTGTGTGTTTCGTGCTTTTTAACTGTGAGCTACTAGTTTTCTGGGAACTTTATTATGGGAGGTGTTTGAGGACTGACGTGCAGTTGTATTCCACTGAGAGAGAGTGGTTTGCCTCTGCAAGGTGAAATGGGAGCACTACAGATTCACAGCCTCTTTAAATTCTCTTTAGGTCTCTGGATCACACAGGAAATGTGATTTTGGGTTATAAACCTACACAGTCATCTTGTGGCTGGTCCTCATGTGGTTAAGAAACCCCCCAGGCCAGGCTTTTTTCCTGTCCCATTTTCATTGCAGATTTATTTCCCATTACCTTTAAACTGGGCAGTTGAGCCTTTGGGGTTTCAGTGTTATGTGAAGTTCCCCTGCTTGACTCCCCACCTTGAGTGGAGTTGCAGTCTGTAGTTTTTGTTTCCTACATGTTTTGAAGCTGTGAAGGGAAAAGCCCAGTATCTTAAGGCTTCAGCAGAAAGTCTCCAGGCAGAAGCTTGCTTTGATGCTACCTGTTATCTCCAGGAGTTGTTAACTGCACTTTATTTTTGGCCTAACAGGCACCTCCTTTCACTACTATGTGGACAATGCATTATTCTTAATGTCTTAATGTTTTTTTAAAAAATTTAACTTTTCATTTTGAAATAATTTTACTGTTTTTTTAAAAATCTAAACTTCCACATACCCTTCACCCTGTTTCTCCAAATGTTAACATTTATATAATGAAAACTACCAAAATAAAGAAATTAATATTAATACAATACCATTACCTAATTTATAGACTTTGTTCAAAGTCAGTGAATGTGCAACTAGTATCCTTTTTCTGATCCAGGATCATACCCTGCATTTACGTCCTATTTCAGGGTTCTTCAGTCCGGAGCCACTTCTGTCTTTATCATTCATGCTGTTCCAACTAGTATCCTTTTTCTGATCCAGGATCATACCCTGCACTTACGTCCTATTTCAGGGTTCTTCAGTCCGGAGCCACTTCTGTCTTTATCATTCATGCTGTTGAGCTTTTTTGAAGTACAGTGGCCCAGCTGTTTGGTAGAAGGTCTCTCAGTTTGGGTTTGTCTGATTCAACAGTGCACTCTTAAAAATATGTTTCACTTTTACCCAGGATGTCAGTTGTTTCAATGGATAGAGTTGTTTGAAGTTTCTAGAAATGGAAGCCCTAACTTGATTTTTAAATTATGTTCATGGACTCTTCAGGTAGTTTTTTTAAAGGCAAAGGTTAATACACTAGAAGTCGGAATTTTAAGCGAATACGAGGTCTCTCCAGCTTTCTGCTCTTTGCGCAAGTCACTGCTCCACTCGTTTGTGCACTTCCATTCTTGAAGAGCACGTTTCACGATCTACTCAGTCTCACGCTTGTTCCAACCTTTTGAATGAGCTCAGTGTTCTAGTAAATGTTTGGTTTTTCAGTGAAGCCTCGTGATCTTCCATCCCTACACCCAGGTATCCCTCTAAGGATTTGACCTCGTGCAGGATTAAGCCAAGTGAGGAGGCAGGCAAGGTAAAGGAGTGTTCTGCCAGCTCTTTAAGAGAGAGGTCTAAGTTGAAGAAATGTCATTAACGTCCACTTCAACATTGTTTTATGATTATGTCATTGAAATAGTTCTGCTCGCTCCAGGGAAATTAGAAAAAAAGACATGAGCTCCAACTTTATTAGAGAACTTTAAAAGATACTATTAATTTAATAAGTTAGTAATTTAATTAAGTCATTAAATTATCTGCTTAATGTGCAGTAGTTCTAAGTCAAGATACTGGCTTTAGGTTTTATTTGGGACGTATCTTTTTATGTCCTTTCTGTGTCAAAGGTAGAGTAAGACCAGGTGGTGGAAGCTGCGTAGACTTCAGCTGTGTGAAGGCGGAGCTTTGGAGCAGCACAGCGGTCTGAGGCTGCAGACTGCTGAGGAGGCCGCGCGCGCCACTAGAGGTGCACTAGCCGGGGAGTCCACAGCACAAGCAAGTCAGAAATGTGTAAAACTTCATGAGTACGCTTACGTTATATTGTCCGTTTTACAGGACATGGGGCACTATTTCAGTTTTAAACATAGTTTTTAGGTGTTCAGCTTTGTTTCATGGCACACTGTTGGCTATACACATGGTCTGTTTTGCTATCTTGTTGTTGATTCAGAATGCTATGGGAAATGTGTGCTCTTTATGACACAGCTTCCAAAAACTTATGCAAAATGGGACCGGCCTGGGCTGGTTTCTCAAAATGTTCAATACTAGAATATTACTTTTTTTTTTTTTTTCCTTTTTAGTTT
>NW_007730552.1:103576-107500 GCF_000696425.1 Galeopterus variegatus
CTTATGCAAAATGGGACCGGCCTGGGCTGGTTTCTCAAAATGTTCAATACTAGAATATTACTTTTTTTTTTTTTTTCCTTTTTAGTTTATAATGCTGAAGATCAGAAAAGACATCATAAATTTACTTGATCAGCGTGAAAAGCAGAATCATACACATTGAATCAAACCGGAATCACGTACTTCACATCAGGACTGAACAGAGATCACTGCACAATATCCATGAGGGACTGAATACTCAAAACTATGAAGTGTACTGAGTAAAACGTACATTTAAAGCTGATGATTGTGGTGTTTTAGTATGTATGTTATGTAGGAAAAATGGGACTTTTTGACAGCTTTTTGAAATGTCTATAATGTCAAGATCTGTTGAAATTTTTTGGCTGATGGGTGTTTCATGAGAAGATTAACACCAAAAACAGAATCCACATTCTCCAAGTATGATGACAGGGCGCCTTTATTCTGGAATGTAACTGTGTAAACACAAGCAGCCCGGAGGAAGGGCCATCTCTGGCTGCGCATCGACAGCTCTTGTCCGCAGGCTGTGTGCCGAGCGCCCACTGAGCGACAGGTACGTGCTCCTGTGCCCCATTTCCGAGTCTGACAGTCGGCAGCCTAGTGTGGTGACTTAACACAAACAAGTCTAAATACAGAGCTGTTTTGTGGGAGAATTGTAAAAAGACTGCTTGTATAATAGCCGTTGTCATTCTTAATGTTCAAAACACTATTAAGTGACTTGTAATTTGAACATCTGTGATCTGTATTTACTCTGTTTCATGTGTGTGGGCAAAGCAAAATCTTCTCGAATAACTACATATTACCCAGAAAAGGAATGAGTGGATTAGACTTTTGACAAAATAGGGGCCAAAATGGAGCTGACACCAGCACACGTGCGGCGGAGCCTGGTGAGGCACAGCATTGTGAGGACGGGTTTGTCGTGGACACATCTGTGCCTACTTTATTACCAAAAGAGAAAGTTAATTGATACTGAAGGACATATTCAGTGTCACAAACTGGGAATGTTTAGAAAGACAAGAGAATGCAGTTCTTTTTGTCATAGTTTACACAGCTTATGGTAAATGACTCACAAAAGTGATTTAACAATCAAAAGAATGTTAATTTTGAAAGTGATTATTTAATCATAATTCAGAATAACAATGGCTTTAGTTTTGACGAGTCGGTTCTCACCATTTATGGTAAATAGGATTTTACCACTTGCAGATGACTGGGAAAGTCACTACTGACTTACCAAACGGTAATAAGGACTTGCTAAAGGATAAGGGGAGGCCTCAGTGTTTGAGAGGCAAGGGCCTAGAGATCAATCACGTGGCATAACCCGTGGTTTTCAGAGGAAAATGGGGCCCAGAGAAGCCAGTAGCTTCCTGCTGGTGAACAGAGCGCTGGCCACAGCAGGGTGCCGGCTGTTTGCGTTTCCCACTTGAATGTTCTTCATGTACGACCTCCTTCTCCTAGTCACTAAGACTAGACTTTTCCATGCAGAAAAGGCAACTGGAAAAGGGTAGGAAAGTAGCTTTATGAGATTTTACCTAAGTCCTTTTCGAAGCTCCCTTTGTGTTCCAGTCTTGGGTTGATATGAATTCTCCTCTTTTCTCAATTAACGGACTAAAGTCCCTCTTTAGTGTGCACAGTTTCTGAAAAATGAAGTACTGTGTTCAGCTTTTAAAACTGTTTTCACTGTTTTTAGCTGTTTTCCCTTCATCACCTACAGGATCCCTAAAGAATCAGCTTTTAAGTCGTAGATGAAGGCTGGTGGTTTGCTGTAAACCTTCTGTGGAATGAAATGGGATTTCAGTATAAATAAAACGTAACCACAATGCTGCACGGGGCCCGCAGGCCATGTGCTCAGTGCACACACTGCACTCTTCCTCCAGGCAGCCATGCATGCACACTGGCTTCCCTTGTGATCCTGGGCACAATTGGTCAAGACACCAATGGCTGTGTCTACAAAAGGAAAACGCCTTTGTAACAAGTTCCCAATAGATATCAAACCCCTAGCCTTGGTCTTTTGGTTTTATACAAAATTAAATCAGGAGCTATTCCTTATTAAAATTAAATTCTTGGTGTAAGCCATTTAATTTACACCTTCCTCTACACTCTCAAATGGTGTGTAGACAGGAGTGCTGGGATTATTCATTTAATCTTCTTTCCTGCAAACAGGACTGTATTATCTGAAGATTCCTTAAGTATGTAGATTAGATTTCACAAGTAATCTACTCACTGCACATAACGTACTTCTGTGTGATGGAATTTGAGAAATAAACCATTAGCTGTTAATTCAGTATGCTGTTATTAAATAACTAGACTGGTAACTGGCATGTTTTAATTTGTAACTGTTTATCTGATCACAGTAGAAACTGAAATGCTGGGAGTGAATTGTGAATCCAGGCTCATTGAGGGCCCATGGGGACTGGTCCACTCACTATGTATTTTACTTAAGACTTAATTATAAATGATAATTTATGGGACACTGACTTCTAACACTTGTTTCTGAAATGAATTTTAGAAAAAATAAATTTAAAAAAGGTTCTGTTAACTGGGTTATATTAAATTTTTTTCACAAATTTATTAGATTATTGAAAGTATTCATTAGTGTCAAAGTTGGGGAAAGGGCTTATCGTAATTGTGTGTTTAAATATGTGTATATTTGTGTACTACTAAGTTTGGAGGGTAACACTTTCTTAAGGTGTACTGAACTGCCCCTTAAAAACCGGTTCATAAAATTCTGGTACTATTATACACTGAAGGATTAAGTAGGTATCTTCCTGTGCACTTAAAAAAAAAAAAAAAAAAAAAAAAACCCAAACCAAAAAAACCCTAAAAGGCCTCTGTCCTTGCTGGCACACCCATTAAACACATTTCGAGTAAAGTTAAATGACTTGAAATATCCTCATCTTTATATATGAACTTCACATAATGAACTTTTTTAATACACCAAGGCCTTAACCATTTGAGACAAAATGTTTTCTTTAATCCTTACTCCTTAGTAGAGTAATATTATACCTTTAAACTAGAATTGAGGGGCACAGGCCATACCTTGCGTGAACTACTTTACAGTCCCACAAAAATTCTGATACTGTGACAGGTGCTTGGTACACACAGTTGATCAGAGATGTGGTCCTAGATCAGCCAGTTTTCCACACAACTGAAGTTTTGCCTGTTAGAACCGTCTTAGATTTAGGTGGATAAATGCCTTTTAGAAATGAACAGTAGGGCCGGCCCGGTGGTGCACTGGAGAGTGCGCCGCTTGGGAGCGCGGTGGCACTCCTGCTGAGGGTTCGGATCCCACGTGGAGACCGGTCCCCGCTCACTGGCTGAGCGCAGTGCGGGCGCGACACCGAGGGTTGCGATCCCGTAGACGGTAGCAGTACAGGCACAACACTGAGGGTTGCGATCCCGTTACCAGTCAGGAAAAAAGACAAAAAAAGGAAAAAAAAAAAAAGAAATGAACAGTAATCAACAACTGAAGGAAGCATAGGAAATAAAAATGTGTGCTAAATATGGGAATTAGGACACAAACCCACTTAGCCTTAAGAGGTAAGCCAGTCTTTGTGGAAAAGTTCTGTTTTAGCAATTTGTCTCTCAGAAAGCTTGTAGTGAGATGACAGTAATCTAGAGGTAAAACATTCATTCACTTAAGTGTTTTAAACTCACTCTTCAAAAAAGCTCCTGCTTTATCAACCTTTAACATCGGAGTGTAGTCACTTAAAAAAGTTCTGTGAGGGGCCAGCCCGGTGGCGCACTGCTATAGTGCTCCGCTTGAGAGCGCGGCGGCGCTCCCGCTGAGGGTTCAGATCCCACATACAGACCGGTTCCCGCTCACTGGCTGAGTGAGGTGCGGGAGCAACACCGAGGGTTGCGATCCCGTTGCCGGTCCCGGTCCGGTACGGGCGCGACACTGAGGGTTGC
>NW_007730552.1:107674-132245 GCF_000696425.1 Galeopterus variegatus
AAAAAAAAAAAAAAAAAGAAAAAAAAAAAAAAAGTTCTGTGAGCTTAACCATCTATAACTGCCTATTTTTTCCTGTAAAGAACGATCTTGCTGTAACAATCTCCTTGCTTTGGTTTTTTGAGAAGGGCTCACTCAGAAATTATTCTAGAAGTCAACAGGTAACATGTCTGTGGTGAGCTTAACCATCTATAACTGCCTATTTTTTCCTGTAAAGAACGATCTTGCTGTAACAATCTCCTTGCTCTGGTTTTTTGAGAAGGGCTCACTCAGAAATTATTCTAGAAGTCAACAGGTAACATGTCTGTGATCAAAACAAAGCATCACACTTAATATTAAGGTCTGCTTAATGTTTGAATTTTAAACAGAAGTTGCAGGTACTGTGGTCTTTATCTCTGCAGTAGTTTAGAAACTCAGAGCTGTTGCACAATAACTTCACATGATTCTCCAAAAGTTGATACATTCTTTTTAAATGGAAGGCAACATCAGCACAGGACTACAGAAAAATATCTTATATAGTGTAAATGAGCAGCACACAGGTGGTCTGGTTTAATATTTCAGAAATGTCACTTCATCTCTTCAAAAGAAAATTTTTAAAACACCTCTTGGAGATGTAGGATAATGAAAAGGTTCCGTAATCCCAAGTTTTATTTCATGATCCCTTATTGCAAAAGCAACCAGTTCTGGTTCCATATTTTCCTTAGGTTTGGAGGTATTTGATATACCAACTTGTGTTTAGGTTGCTATTGCAAATATCAGACAAATAAACCGATTTTCAGCAGACTTCAATTTGCCGCCTCTAAGTCTTTGTGCACCCCCAGCCACCCTGTGTCTGCACCATGAAGTCTCTCCTACTAGGGACCTGGCTTTCCCTTCTCTGCTCAGTTTCCCCTTAGGAGGACTCCTTGCCATCAGCATGTCTTTTTACATCTTTAAAAATCCACATGCCTTTAACTGAGTGAGCAGGTGTTATGAGTTGACCCCCTGCTGTGTCAGGTCCTTGAAAGATGAAACCCCTTTTCTCAAGTTTATACTACAGTGGGGATGATAAAAACAACTATTTAAATTACAACTGTGCTTAGTACTTTTGGAGCCTTCTCTGGGGATGGGACATTTCAGCTGAAACTTGAAGGATGAGGAGAAACTGGCTCCACCAGGAGGGGAGGCCCCAGAGTCAGTGGGGAGCAACTCCCTGCAACGTGCAATACGGCTGCGGCTTGAGAAGCCAAAGGGAGAGGGTGCAGATAACGTGGGAGAGGCAGACGGGCCCGATCTGCTGAAGACCCACGAGCTCATTACCAGGGAACAGTGCACGGTAAGGAGTCATAAGTGCCTAGGCTTGCATTTTACAATCTTTAAGATCACACCAGCTCTTCCAAGAACAGAGGGGGGCAAGTATGAACGTAGGGAAGTCAACTCTTCCAGCCCAGCTGAGTCACTGCCTCCACCTCTCCAGCCCACCCTCTACACCTCTCCTGACTTTCTAGGTTCTGCTCTGCCCCTTCAAGAAAGAGCTCTCCCACTGGGTGCCAGCAACCTCTACTTGCCAAATCCAACGGGCCCACTTTGGTCCTTCTCTTACTGGCCTTTTAGCTACATGTGGCCACATGTTCTGCTTTATATTTCCTGGAAAGTCTCCTTGCAGGCTTTTTCCAGTGCCCAGACACATAGCTAGAGGGGAACAAGGAAAGCAACTGCTTCTCCTAAACTATTCCAAACAGGGTGCTCTTTGACCAGTATTTAAGGTAATATACTGTTTCAGCCAGAAAAGCCAGAGTTTCGTGCAAACAAAACAGAAATCTGCCAAGCGACGGCCTGGGGTGATTCTGAGGCACTCTTCCCTGCAGCTCGTCACCCCTCAGCAGCCTCCTAGCCCCTCGCCCCCCTGCACAAGTTGGCCATTCCAAGTTTGTTCCTTCAGAGCAAGCTCAGGCCCTTACTCTACAGGTCCTTGAGAAACTCCTACCCCCCGACAGGGCTTTAACTTACATCTCTACAGCCAGTTAGTCCTCAATTCATCTCCACCCCAGATAGCACCTTTCAGCTCCAGACCTAACCACCTGTCATCTCCACCAGGATGTCCCAAAGGCATCTCAAGGTCTAAAGCAATCCTTATCCCTAAGCCTGGTCTCTTGTATTGCCTATATAAGCCGAGAGTGCCCTATCCACACAGATGCCAAAGCCCGAAACCTCTGAATCACCATCCTGGATGCCCACACGAACTCTGACCCCCTTACTGACCCCTGTTGACTGTACCTCTGGAAACTTTTGACTCCATCCACTTTCCTCCACCTCCTCTACCACCACCTTTGTAAAGACCACCATTTTCTCCTATGTAACTGGCTTCCCTGCTTCCAGTCTTGCCCCTTTTGAACCACATTCTCAGGCAAGCAGATCTGATTTGATCCCACTATTTCACAGCATAAAAGCCTTTGTGGCATCCACTGCCATCAGAATAAAGTCCAGATTCCTTAACCTGGCCTTCCACACTCTGGAGGACTGGCCTCTCCTCCTGTGTCAACCTCATCTCTCCGCTTAGCCAAGCTGCCACCTCTCACTTCCAGGCCTGGGCACCTCTCTCCCTGTCCAGGACACCTTGATCAGCTAACGACTCGTGGATCTCTCCATGAAGTTTCACGTGCGGTGGTTCTACACCAGCACACTGCATTTTCCTCATTGCATTTTAAACACCCGTTTTCTCTTCTGCATTCTTCATAAGGTTATAAACTCTGTGAGGGGAGAGGCTGTCTTATCTCCCCTACTTTTTTTAGTACCTTGAATGGGCAGATTTTTTTTTAAGTTCTAAAAGGGCAACTTTCTATATTTCTGTAGAAATCTGCCGGTAAAAAAAACCACACACACCAACTTAAGGGTACTCAAAGGAGAACACATGATTCTGTCAATAACGTACGCTAATAAATCTTTTGCTTTTTTGGTGATAATGGGTTAACAGAAACTCTCTGCTCTTAGGAAGACTCTTAAGAAATAACTTAGGTGGTCTTTGATAAGCAGAACCATTATCAGTACCTCTCATCTGAGAGGGTTACTAGCCGAGCCAATCAGACACAGTGATTAAAGATTGCCAGAGCACCCTCTTCAAGAAAAGTGTCAAAATCAAGAGCGTTAAGATATTTGAAGCTCAGAACCCTTTTTACCATAGACCAAATACAAAACAGTTCTAGTCTTAGGCCAAACCATAAAAGCCAACTTAAGCCACAGTGTAGCTCATTCTGCTAATGGTCTTGCCCCCTACAGAGAACAAAAGGAAAGGCCCACAGAGGCCGGGACAGCTGCCATGACAAACACCCGAGTGGAAACAGGAAAGGAAAGAGTGACCAGCGAAGGAAAGGTGGGGCCTCTGGGACTGGGCACTTGTAGGTGCAGGTGAATTCGGTCAATTTCTCAAAGCCAGAGGACACTGAATAGACCCACCCCCATTTGAAAATGTTTCACGTGTTAAACTGAAAATGACTTAAACAAAAAGGAACATGCCACATCTAGACCTAGACCTGGGCTGGCCAGTTAGCTCAGATGGCTAGAGTGCAGTGTCGATAACACCAAGGTCAAGGGTTCAGATTTCCTTGCCAGCCTCCAAAAAAAAAAAAAAGAGAAAAACCTAGGCAAATTATACGTTTTTCCTTCCTACTTTTTGAATAACGTCACCAGCAATGTGTAGCCATTAGAAGTGCCAAAAGTGGGGCCAGCCCGTGGCTCACTCAATGGAGAACTTGTGCGCTGAAACGACGATGTAGCACTGATGAAGTAACTTAACAAGAAAAGCTTATGACTCTCGGACGTGCTAAGCCATTAAAAAGAAGTCTTTAATATCGAACCTTTCACTTCTCAAAGGCAGATGACTTTTTAAAATACCTCATACTTCTCCCATAAATTTGTTTTTACACTTTTTTTTACCCCAAGCTATTCAGCATTTTACACAGCAAAAGGGGAGGGGAGAGACAGACAGAAGAACAGATTTTAGAAATTTTAAGTCAAGAAAATCTCGGGCTGGCCGGTTAGCTCAGTTGGTTAGAGTGCAGCCTTGTAACACCAAGGTCAAGGGTTTGGTTCCCTATACCAGCCAGCCACAAAAAAAGAGGAAAAAAGAATAAAAATAGCTTTTTAAAAAAGAAAATATAAGTCTCAAGGAAAAATGGCAAGCTCTACTTAATTTACTTTTTGCTGTTGAACCTCTTTTGGACAATTTTTGTTCAGTGATTTTTTTTTTTCCTGTAGAAATACTTATGTATCTTATTGGGGAAAAAAAGTGCAATTCTACAATAACTTAAGACCATTTATTTTCCCCACAATGTACTTACCTTAGATTCCTTTTTGTGTCCTCCTGCCAATAACTTCATAACCACAAAGTTGGGTTTGGCAACTTTTAAAATTCTATTGACCTAAAACGTGAACATTAAGCTATCAAAACATAAAACTTACAGCAAAAATGTATATTATAAATACTAATATGAACTTTGCATATGGAAGTGTTGATATTTTTTAAATAAAGGCCATTAAAATTATAAACAAACATTATATTTGCTTTAGCAACACTTTACAACTCCATTTTAGTCAACTCTGAAAACCTGAAAAGGCTACCGTGTCTTGCTTTCATGAAAACAAAAGAACATCCAGCTGCAAAGTCCTGCAAAGGCAGCACAGTACTACATAGCGCTGGAGCATGGACTTTGGAGTTAACGCTGTATGTTTTCAAATTCCAGCTTTGCCACTTACTTCACTTCTAGCCGTGAAGCCCCTGGCAAGTTCTCTAATCTCTCTGTTTCTCAGTTTCTTCATCTGTAAATATGGAGATGATAACTTTATCTACCCTGCAAATATCTGCTGTGAGGATTAAATGAGTTAAAATATACACAGTTCACCCCCGAGTAACACGCGTTTGAACTGCATAAGCCCACATGTAAATTTTTTCAATAAATATACAGTACAGGACTGTAAGTGTATTTTCTCTTATGATTTTCTTAACATCTTTTCTCTAACTTAGTAGAGTATATAATATATATGACATACAAAATATACGTTCATCAAGTGTTTAGTTTTCCAGTCAGCAGTAGGCTATTAGTAGTTAAGTTTCTGGAGAGTCCAAAGTTATATGCGGATTTTTGACTATGCAGGGGGGTCGGCACCTCTAACACGTGTGTTGTTCAAGGGTCATCTGTATTAAGAGCTTAGAACCATGCCTGGCAGGTAGCATGTCCTTTGAGTTTCAACTGTTATTATTTCTGACTACTGCTTGTCTGAAAGGCTTCATTTGAATACGTAAGTAACAACTGAAATGGAATACTATATTTCTCTTAGAGAGTAATTCCATTTGAAGGAAAAAAGGTCCCACTGACCTCTCTCTGGAAACACACATTACCACAAGTCCAGATTAGACATCCACCTGCCGAGGTGACAGCTCCGTTTGGACATCTAATAGGCACCTCAAATTCAGCAAGTCCAAAACTGAGCTCCTGCCCTTCCTGGCCACCCGTTCCTGTTTCACTGGCAGTCTTACCCACGTGAATCAACTCATCCAGCTGCTCAGGCCAAAAACCTGGAAGTCATCTTGACTCTCTTCCTCTCACATCCCACATCTGACCTATCAGTCAGTCCAGATAGCCTGATCTTAAAATAGAGAACATGACCACTTCTGATTACCTCCACTACCATCGCCGTCTGCTACTGCTATGGCCTCCTCCCTGACTGGCTCCCCTGAGTCCACCCTGGACCGCACTACAGTCAAATTCAGCACAGTGCCAGAGTGATCCTTAAAAACATAGATCAGATTTGGTCATTCCTCTGCTCAAAACCCTCCAACAGCTCACCCCCTTGTTCACCCCACTGAAGCCACACCAGTCCCTGGCTGTCCTTTAATTACTCCAGGTACACTCCTGCCTGAGCGCCTTTGCGTATGCGGGTCCCTCTGCCTAGAGGGCTCCATCCCTGAATATCCATGTGACTTGCCCTGTTTAACCTCTATGATTTGCTCAAAGGCTACCTTCTTTTAAAATGCCTAATCCCGGGCCGGCCCGGTGGCGCACTGCTACAGTGCGCCACTTGGGAGTGCGGCGGTGCTCCCGCCGAGGGTTCGGATCCCACATACAGACCGGCCGCTCACTGGCTGAGCGAGGTGCGGGCGCAGCACCAGGGTTGCTATCCCGTTGCCGGTCCCAGTCCGGTGCGGGCGCGACACTGAGGGTTGCGATCCGTTGCCGGACACGAAAAAAGACAAAAAGGAAAAAAAAAATAAAAAAATAAAATAAATAAATAAAATGCCTAATCCCCTCCACTACCTACCTCCTTTAGCATTTCCTATTCCCATTCTTGGCTTGATCTTTCTTCAATGTACCACGACCTTCTAATATACGACATAATTGCCTATTTATTTACTGCCTGTAACCCAGCACCCCTCCCTCATCCACATGAAGGCTGGATTATTTTCTGTTTGTTTTCTGCTGGGGACACAGTAGGCGCTCAATAGATCTGTTGACTAAGTGAATGACATTTCCACTAAATGAAATAGGCTTTTTTTTTTGGTAGCTATATGGTATAGGGATCAAACCCTGGACCCTGATGTTATCAGCATATGCTCTAACCAACTGAACCAACTGGCCAGCCCCCAAAATATGCCTACCTCAAATTTTTGTACTCCCCCTTTTAATTTTTATTAGATGATATATATGATTTAAAAAAAAAAAAAAGACCTTCTCCCCTATTCCTCTTTCCCAAGGCTTTCAAGCTCCCATCCCAAGAAGCAAACACCATTGTTCTTAAGTATCTTTCCGGAGATATTTTATACTCATATGAGAAAGTACATGCACATTGATAGAGTCATCCTTGCCCCTTTTTGACTGAAACAGCAGCATACCATACAGCTCTGCACCCTGCTTTCTAAACTTCTTACATCCTGAAGAACATTTCATGACAGTACATAAAGATCTTCTTCATCCATTTCAAGGCTGCGTGGTATTCCACTGGATGGACGTGTCATAATTTATCAGTCCCCCACTGATGGACACTAAAACTTCTTCCGTTTGTTTCCTATCAGAAATCCTACTGCAACGAATACTATTCTACATTCATCTCTCCCCTCACTTCCTACATGTGCACAAGTATCTGTAAGTTAAGTCGTATATCTAGGAGATAAATCCCAACAAGCAGAATTGATGGGTCTAAGCATTTGTGAGTTTTGACAGATACTGCTAAACTACCTAGCCCTCCATGAAAGATGTACCTAAATACTCCCCAAAATAGTATATATGTGATACAGGTAACTCTTATTTACAGAATAAATGTATTTCAATAAAACTAGGGATACAGCAAATTATTAAAATACTAAGGGCCTGCGACTTAGTATTTTATTTGCAAAGTTTATTTTGATATCTCAAAATAAAGTCTTCAAAAGCAATAGCCTTTACTTTAAATGGCCAAGTAGAAAAAGGTTGTTCCTGTGATAATTGGCCAGATCATTTTTCATATTTAAGACTTATACATTTATATTTTAATATAGTGAACTATAGATTAAATTAGAAAACTTTAAATGTTAACATTTTGAGCTATGGATCTGTCTGGATTTTATTCTATCCTTCCTACTTTATGGTTCTGAGTCTTAATTTATCTTTGCCTTGATTTTTAAATTTGCACAAAGGAGATACTTACATCACCTCTTTCTTAAAATACTTTTAAGCCTGACAGGGTTAGATTGGCAAAGCTATTTGAAATCCTTGGCAGAAACATGATAGGCTCTATTTATTAATCCTATAAAGTTCATTTTTGTAATTAACTTTCACTCAGTAGTAAGATCTGGACTTCCTGCCAAGATTTCCCCCTGGAATTACGATGTACTCAGTCTCACCTCATGGTCCGGGTTTGGGATATTTTCCAATATCATTTTTGCCTGCTGAAAGTGCTTACTAGCTGCCACATACAGTTCTGGAGACTGAGGAGGAGGGCTGTATTTATTGAGGTCAGACATTTCCTAAAAAGAAAGGGGAAACACATTCAAAACATGTTTAATATCAAAAACTCCAAAATACCTTTTTAATTATGAAAGAATTCTACATTGACCATCAATTCATATACAGACACTGAGGCACAGACTCGGCACATCTCTATTTTCTCCTAGGTAATGTCCAATTCTCAGCCCTCATATACCACCTCATATTATTCCCATTACTTAAATAACTGCTAATGCGATGAGTGTATCCAACAAAGTCAAATTGCTTTCACACTGCTTGAAATTGCTGTTTTTATCACAAAAGAATTCTACATTGACCATCAATTCATATACAGACACTGAAGCACAGACTCGGCACATCTCTATTTTTTCCTAGGTAATGTCCAATTCTCAGCCCTCATATACCACCTCATATTATTCCCATTACTTAAATAACTGCTAATGTGATGAGTGTATCCAACAAAGTCAAATTGCTTTCACACTGCTTGAAATTGCTGTTTTTATCACCGGTCCCACTGCCCCACTAGGTATGATGTGGCTGGTATAAACGCGGCCTCTAAGGCCTGAGACGGAAGACTGTACAATGGTTTCCCTGAGGGGCCCACCTTGAACTGCAGGTAGTGCACCGGCGGCGGGGTCATCACACTGTTGAACGGAGCGAACCTGTGCTCGTACCGAACTTGTTCACTATCAAGCTCGAACTTGGGTTTGCGCACTTTGCCATCCATGTCAAATGCTACCATGGTCTGAAAAGAAAAGGGGGAAATGAGAAAAAGATAAAATTAATATTAAAAAGTAACATCTTAATACAGAATTGAAAACAAGAAAAAGCTATTTATATATAACTGACACAAGTCATGGCTCAGAAATCAGAAATAGCTGAAAAGAAAAACTGGATTCTCAGTATTAATTTTTATTTTATGTGCCATGTTTTGTACAACAAATTTTTAAGTTGCAGTGTTCAATATATTACTATTTTTCCCAGTGAAATTATACCACATGTACATTATTCTACGATGCCTCATGCTTTTAAAATAGCTTTGAAACCTTCAAGTAAAAGTTTCTAAAGAAATACATGACATATAACTTTCATAAGCACGGGTCCTGCTTTTCAAACAAAAGTCCATGTTCTGCTTTACGTATTTTAATATAAGTTGCATCAAATCATTTCTTGAATTGCCAAGTACACTTTTAACTTGTACTATCTCCTAAAAGTGACTGCTTTAGCTCAAGCCATTCATTGTGGAACCTAATGCCTTCCTAATATACGTCTAAAAAAACCCAAACTCCATGTCTTCCATGAAACCTTTCTTGATCATCAGGCAGAAGTAATTTCTTCCTTCTCTTACTACCTGTGTCACACATATGTCAACTGACCTGTTATTAACTCCTAGTTATTAACTGCCTGTCATTAGCTCCTTGAAACAAGGAACGCATTGATTAGAACTGGTATCCTACCATGTATTCAATACAAAGCATCTGACACACAGCAAGAGTTCAAATATTTGTTGAACAAAATTAATGAAAACAACTAGCCTTTGAAAAAAGGTAATCTTCAAGCAAATGGGAAGTAAACCAAAGGTGAAATTAGAACCCGGAAAGAATCACAGAAAAGAGTTCATTTTAAATAAACTATATAATAGCAATATAGTTAAAAGCTAAAAGAACTTCAACAACTTACTTTAAACATTCCGGCACACATGTTCTGATACGCCTGGCTCATCGTGATCTCTCGGCTCAATGGACGAACTGTAATTAGAAAGAAAATCTTCCATATTCCTTTTCCCCTCCCCCTCTTGCAAGAGAAATTCTAATTTTAAAAAATCTTCCAGCTTGTTTCCCAAATTAAAACTTCAATTCATTCCTATAGGATAAATTTTCTTTTACAGCCAAAATTTACAAATAATTAAATACAACTGAAAAGCTAAACAATAATCTTGTCCCCCAAAGAAATAATACCATAAAATTCTAGTATGAAGTAATTTTATTTTTTTCTTAATTGACCATACAGAGATTTAAGCTCTTTTATAGGAAACTACAAATACACAGTCATTTCACGGTCCACCCAAACTGTTTAAATCCTACATGTACACAAAGTAATACTTTATAATGATTGTAACAATATCTATATCCTTCCCTAAAAGTGACCGGCAGGGCAGTCCTCATGGCTCCTGGACGATGCCCTGCGGTGCTGTGCGATCACCTCTGTGCCCACTAATTTAGCAGCACAGAACTACTTCCCTCTGGAGCTGCCAGGCTCTGCCACAAGATCAACGGTCTCCTGCTGCCTTGTCCCCTCACCTATTTTGCTTTTATACCCTTTGTGGCTATTTCTTGATCTCAGATCGTCTAATACATGAAATAGCAAAAAAATAAAAGAAAAGCAAAGAAAGGAACCAAAAAGACTTACGGCACTAATATTCGGACTCAGTCTCTACCTTATAATTTCTGAAGAGATGATGGATAACTAAACATAATGACTAATTTCACCCATTACGACTCATGAGTGACACAGCTCTCCACCTACTTATCTGTAGAAACTAAAGTGTACTCCACTGTTCTTGACTTCTAAGTTTAAAAATAATCCACAGCACCTTTCTTTTTTTTCTTTGTTTTCTTACTGCTGCGGCCTTTCTGCTGCTCTTCCACTATCCTCTCCTCTGCCATTTGAGAGCCATCAGCACGACTCAATGTTGACATCAACCAGGCATAAAGGAATTCAGAGAGATACCTTAAAGGATACAAAATATTTCTTAATGGTAGATGTCTAAATGAGATAGCTTTATCAACACATGCATTAATAATAATATATTTTTTATAGTGCTTCAAGTTTTTTAAAAATCAGATTATCAGATCTTACAAGAAATGAGCGTTACAAGTGATTAACTTTCCCTTTTTACACTTTACAACTTATCAAAAGACTTCTTGATAATTACATAAACATGTAAATGAATGCCCATTAAATTGTTTTTACTACATCAGGACACACTTCACCTAAGTCTATTAAGTAAATATGTTCTTTGCCTGTTAATCACAAAACAAAGCGAATAAACTCAGAAAAAGATTTTTAAAAATTATTGGCATTATACAAAACCATTCTAAAAGATTTAGAACATTCAGGCTTATCATTTACTTGAGTTTATTCAATAAATAAAATGTAAAACAGAATATTCTACCAAATACTAATTTTTCAGAAGTTTAAACAACATTACATTCTGGTAAGCCAGGAAAGTAGTTCAAGTCTAGAATACAAATATATATACTTTGTAATATAATCCATAATAAATAAAATTAAAGAGCACCAGCATACTAAGTGAAAATCAAAGATCTGCAAGAGATTTTATGATCAAGTTTGAGTATATTAACACCTATTCCCAAAATTTCCCGAAAAGATTAAGGTAGGTTATAATATCAAAACACACATAAAACAGAACATTTTAAAGCAAAACAAAAACTAGTCAAAAGATATACTTGGGGCCGGCCCGGTGGTGCACTTGGTTGAGTGCGGCACTTGGGAGCGCGGAGGCGCTCCCGCCGAGGGTTGGGATCCCATATAGAGACCGGTCCGCTCACTGGCTGAGCGCAGTGCGGGCGCGACACCGAGGGGGTTGCGATCCCGTTGCCAGTCGCGGTACGGGCGCAACACTGAGGGTTGCGATCCCGTTACCGGTCACGAAAAAAGACAAAAAGGAAAAAAAAAAAAAGATATACTTGTAAAGAATTTTTTTAAAAAGGAAAAAAAAGATATACTTGGAATGTCTCAGGAATTATATTTCAAAGCTAAACTGAGTACTACATATTTCCTTGCAGCTAAGGAAAAAGGAAAATACATTTTTATCTGATGAAAGAAAGCATACAATTTCATATGGACAGAAAATAATTCCTGGCACTGAATTTAAGAAAAGCATTTATTACAGTATCCTTATAAGATACAACTGAATTTTGTTTCTCTAACACACTACAGAATCTGAGGGTCTATAACCTATGTCTTAACTCAGTGAAGGATTTCTATAGGGAACTAATGGTGCCTTCTACCTTCTGACTAAAGTAAGGACAGATAAGTAAAGGGAACAGCTGACAGAATTCAGGTATTTCCTCTCAAATATCAAGTACCTCAATGAGCTTTTATTAAGTGTTTTATCAAAATTAATATACAATTATATCTAAGGAGAGCCAGAGTGCTAATATTCTGTATCAGTGGTTCTCGAATTGCCACCTCTGGGCCAGGAGCAGTGTCACTACCACTTGGGAACTAGTCAGAAATACAAATGATTGAGTCCCATGCTAGACCTAATAAACCAGGAACTCTAGGTACCGAGCCTAGAAATTTGTGTAATAATGCATTTTCCAAGTGATTAAGATGCACATTAAAGTTTAAGGATCACAGTTTCTGCTGCTGATTTTAAAAGGGTCCACTTGCTTTCGGGATCATATTAATGAACAATAAAAAAAAAAAAAAAAAAGATTATCTTGTGAAAATGCAGGAGCCCAATCTATAATTTTAAAATCAAACAGCAGTTCAAAACTAATACAAAGACCACAAAAATACTTATAGCCAGAACTAAAGTTTCTTTCGTTAACAAGAAACGAAATGAATTTGCTTATGTATGCAGGTAAATTTCTAATGAAGTATTTATCTGAATATCATTCATTTGCTAATTTAAAATCCCAATTTATTTCACAAAAAAAAACCATATAAAAACTGTATCTTGGGCCGGCCCGGTGGCGCACTGGATAGTGTGCCGCTTGGGAAGCGCGGCGGCGCTCCCGCCCGAGGGTTCGAATCCCACATACAGACCGGTTCCCGCTCACTGGCTGAGCGAGGCGCGGGAGCAACGCCGAGGGTTGCGATCCCGTTGCCGGTCCCCGGTCTGGTGCGGGGGCAACACTGAGGGTTGCGATCCGTTGCCAGACACGGAAAAAGACAAAAAAGACAAAAAAAAAAAAAACTGTATCTTAACCTGAGAAATCAAGAGCAAAAGTTTCCAATTAGCTGCTTCAAACCAGAAAAAAAAAAGAACGTAGGTATGTTTCCCCATAAAATGAACAGGAGTGTCTTCTATGAGTTAGTTAATAACAAAATGTATTTCAAATATTTATGAACACCTGTTGATAAAGGTTATTTGGTATCATCTATATAAATGTTGCAGAATATGCCAAATATAATAATTATTCTCACATTACTATAGTCGATGCTCAAATTCAATTTTCATAGCCAAGAATTATCTGTTAAGAACCCTCAATGCTCATGATAAAAAAAAAACATGTCAAAAACCATGTCAACAGCATGGAAGAGAATCACTTCCTTTCCTCAATGCAGTGACTCCAGAAAATATCCAATATTGCAATTAATAAGTTAAATAAATTTAAACATTAATTTATAAAAGGCTAACTATATGAAAGTCTAATATACTAAACTTAGGTGTTTGTAACGGGCAACATAGGTCATTATTAGTTTAAAATTACTACCATGCTTTGCCATACTAAGAAATAGATTCAAGATAACTGAATTCATTAACACTTAATTTTCCTAACTTATTTTCTATGACAGCTTTTCTATATCTAAAATATTCTCAAACACCTTCTTACTAGGTTTCTTTATCTCACCCACAAGAGAAAGGGAAGAGCTACATTGCTGAAGATCATCTCTTGTGAACTCCAAAGCTCCCCAGGCAAATCCTCAATACCACAATCTGAAACAGTTATGCTCCCAGTGATTATTTGGACCACAATTTCTTCTCAGGAAGAGAAAGATCTGGTTCCAATTTGAACTTTAACTCCATTAAGTACATCCACAATTAGTATCTAGTGCCACTAAAGTCAGGGCGAAACGTGTTAATTTTTCTCCAAAGGAGCAAATAAGATCTTCAAATAACCCATTTACATTGAAGCCACATTTATTAGTAATTTTTACATATCTGGATGGCTGGAAAAATATATTTGTACAATGTTATGGGACTTAAAGATTTTCCAGATGATCTAGCTCTAATTTTCAATAGATATTTTTCCAACAGTCACACAAATGAAGTTAAAATACACTAAATGAAAAAGTGCCCTAAAACGACACTCTGTTTTACAGACGGTCTCTCATATCTTATCCACTCTACCCACCACCGATTTCTAACTCGCACTGTTCTCTTACCAATATATGTAATAGTACTCGTGCATGCTGTACAGTTCCAATTCAAAACCGCTTAGAAGATACTGTATCATAATTCGAAGGTTATGGTACAGGACCCAGGTGCCCAAACAGGCCAGGTGCTGCCTCTGCGGCTCCTGTTTCAACAGCATAGTGTGAAGTGCGGCATCAACCTTCTCTGCCTATCAAAATAAAATGTTACAACACTGATTTTTTTTTTTCAGTTAATGAAAGAACTTTTTTAAAAAAAAAAACCAGCTAAAAACGGTACATGAACAGAAAATTCTAATCTCATCACCAAAGAACTCATATTTTCAAATCCATTTTTGGTTAGGTTTGCATTCAACGTTCTCATTTCACAAAGGTTAACATTTATCTAAATGCTCTGTAAACTAAAAAGACATCCATTTTAAAGGACAAAAACAAGAATAAATGACTTCAGGTCTTTTTTTATACTATCAATACTGCTGCCGTTCACAAATTAACATTAAAATTAATGTATTGTTATTATAATGTAAACTTGTTATAAAACCATAGTTCTGTACATATTTCATAATTTATCCTAATTATCAAAGAAACAGTTTAAGATGTTTATCAGCCTGGATTATTTTTGTTTCTTTTTGTAAACTCTTTCATTGGTATATGAAACTGTTACATTTTAAGTGAAAAGTAAGCTCATCATCTTGAAAAATTAAAAAGTCAAAATGCTGCTTCAAAGAATTGTTTTAAAAATCTGGACAGAAGTGTGTGAATTATTTAACTTTAGAAGGGAGGGGAACCTGGCTCTTACCTCGTCCTGCAAGGTAGCAAATTCCTCAAGAATATGACCGAGCTTATCTCTCTGTCGAGCCCTGTTATGCCCATGGATCTGAATAAGACTACAGAATGGCTGCAATACATATACAATGTGTTAACTGCCAATATCAAATTCCTTAATACTATAGAAACTTAACATTCTAAGTTCTCAAAATCTGGTTTAACAGGGAAAAAAAAAGCTGTACATTTAAGAATCATGCCTATATATATTTTTTACATAGGTATTTGTTTTTAAGGAACTCAACATTAGAATTTATCAATAATTAGAAAAAAGTGGCTGTTAAGAAAGTTGTTTTCACATGGCAAAAATATCTTCCTTTAATCTTTAGATGTTTTCCTGCAATTCTAAGATGACAGTTTCTTTTCTGCTTATATTAAGTCAAAAGCCAATGTTCAAGGCTGACATTTCTGTGCTACTTAAATACACCAGAATGCCTAATAAGCCCATTGCCTGAGTAATGGCTAATACCTATATACTCTGACTAAGGTTCTTTTATTCCTACTCTCTCTATACAGTATTCTCATACCAAATCCCATAACATCTCACTAATAAGACAAAATACACGGATGGCAGGATGCTCTAAGAAGTATGAATTAGATTCTTGGGGGCTGGCCAGTTAGTTAGCTCAGCTGGTTAGAGAAAGGTGTTATAACACCAAAGACAAAGGTGTAGATCCTTGTACCAGCCGGCCACCAAAAATAAAAATTAAAAAAAAAGATTCTTGAAGTATAATATTGTTTTATATTTGTATACTTTGACAGATATTATCACATTTGATCAATAAGTACCCTAAAAGAGGTACAGAGAAGGTATATTTGCATTTCACTCTTTAAATAGTAAGAGGTTTATAGAAAGGTGAAGTGATATGCCTGATGATGATAAAACGTTAGTGATAAAAATGAAATCTGGTCTTCTGTTGATTCTTTCACCATACCATGCTACCTTCCTATATATATTTAGTAACTGGAATTATGCCCAAAAGAGTTGCCTGGTTGAGTTCTCTAATAGAAATGTTCATATAATCAAATAAGAATGAGTT
Organism: Galeopterus variegatus; assembly: GCF_000696425.1. Classification (NCBI taxonomy): domain Eukaryota; kingdom Metazoa; phylum Chordata; class Mammalia; order Dermoptera; family Cynocephalidae; genus Galeopterus; species Galeopterus variegatus. The sequence goes on from NW_007730552.1 coordinate 123,621, forward strand.
ATGATTAATTTAATACACTACAAGGCTTGCATTTTTTAATTACTTGAGACTTGAAAAAAGTTTGTGATCTCATCTAAATTAATAATTTTAATTTTATTAGAATCCTGTTCACTAAGGTAGTACAAAGATAACCATACAGGGATGTTACAAATTCCTTCTTTATAAGGTCAAAAAAAAAAGTAAAGTTTTTATGTGCAATTACAAAAAAATTTGAGGAAATAACTGCAGTTTTCTCAGCTGGGGTCATGACTTCCCATTCCTAGAGTCCCCACAGGCTGTAGTGACAGTTCATCAAAAGACAACACTGTATCTAACAACCTGTCAGGTTATAAAGCCATCCACGCAAGTGTTAAGAGGAGACAGAATTTTTTTATTTATTCAGGGAAAGTGAATAAGGAATATTAGATTTAAAAATGCATAAATTAATGATATTGAAGGAATTACATCCCACAATTTTTAATTACACACTACCATAATAATGCAAATTGTAGGTCTTACCCGAACACAGTGAGTAACAAAGGAGTCAATACAGTCCTTAGCCTGGTGATTATTATACAGGCAGCACCTGTAAGACAATATTCACATCATGAAGATCAAACTATTTGGACTAGACAAAAGAAACAGTGGTTACTGTAGAGGCCACCAACAGAGCGTAATTTTAGAAGAGAGGGGAACTGAGTAGAGAAGGTGGAGAAAGGAGAAACCGGAACCGAATCCATTCCTGAGCTGAAGATTGCTAGCATTAGATTAAGAAATAGTTCACTATACTGCGTTGTTCACACAATAAATGTGTGGTATTCTCAATTCCTTTGGATCTAGTAAGATCAAATCAGCAAGGAGAAAAAGGAAAAGTCCAAAGCCCCACTCTTTCACGACCCTATTTCAACATCATGTTTTCCTACAACTGATATCCTCACGGATTGTACTCATAATAGTAATTACTTGTATTCACAATAGTAATTACAAAGAAAATACTATGTAAAATTCTAATTTTTTTCAAGATCTATCCCCATTTCCAACCACTGGCTATAAATCATCATCTCTACATCCTTCTGACACCTCATTTTCTCTCCTCATACAGTGGTTTCCTTACGGTGCTCCTCATTTCAGCTAATAGCAGCACTTCTTGAATAGCACCTTCCTGAGCAGTCTGGGAGGACCTGCTATCTTCCTGGCCCTGGGGGAGCTACAACAGCTAAAAGATAGGAAGATTTTTTTTCTGTCCTTGCTGTGGAAGATCAGTAGCCTTTGCACCAAAGGCAAAGGGAAAAAGCAGAGAGACTTTCCTCCTGGTGCCTTGATAGGAGCTGACAACTTGCTGCTCATAAGTGTTTGTCACAGCTGAGCAATCTAACAAGAGCCTCAGAGATAAACCATGTCCATGCAGCAGAAAATGGTAGTGCACCCAGTAGACAGGAGAAAGAAAAAGCAGAACACCTGAAACAGGCAGCTGGTAAATCAGAATTGCTGGAAGGTTCATTACATCTTTAACCTCCAGGTAAAAAAATTATGTAAGGAGACTTTTAAAACAAAGCACTTAAAAAAACTTGCTGGATTTAAAAATACTGATTTTCAAATTTAAAAATATAATAAATGAAAGGAAGATGTTTGCTAGTAGCCTTGAAGATCGAGAGGAAGAATTTTCTAGCAACACAGTAAAACAGATGAACATCACGAGGAATACGCAGGTGTGACCTAAACCTAGTACTCCAGGAACTCCAAAAAAAGAGAAAAAACAAAACAATTAAGGTGAGACAACAGTTAAATAAATAAATAACAACAGGAAAAATTATCTGATTAGAAGACTTGAGACTTTAATGACTGAGCTCCAGATAGGACTGGTTGAAAATCACACATGAATATTCTGGTAAAACTTCTGAACTCCTAAAATAAACAGAAACCCTAGAATGCCCCAGAAAAAAGTTTCAAATCACTTACAAAGGAAAAAAGAATCAGATCAGCCTCAGATTTCTTATCTATAACACTGGAGTTTTAAAAACAGTGGAATAATGGCTAAAGTCTATCACACAATGAACTTTGTCATATTACAGCTGACTCACTATTTGAGGTAGTTATGTTCTGTAAAGTTGCTGAGGACACTGCATTAGAATCTACTAAACCTCTGCTCCCAGGGAAAATAGAAGGTTAGGTTCCTCTAAACCTAGGGTCACATTTTCATGGATTAATCAATACATAACCTTGTTTTATGTATATTTCTGTTCAAAGATACCTTATTTAATGTTTGTTGTTAATTCACTGACATTGAATTCACAGTCCATCAACACCCTAACTCATGGCTGAAGAAAGCTTATTTAATATATGCATTTTCTCCATTAGGCACATCACAGCCTTCTTGTGCAAAGATTAGCATACCACTATGTTTGGAGGCCATTTTAAATGGTGAAATCAGCACAAAAATCATAAGAATGTGGAAAACATGGCTCTAAATAAAGTTGTTTACAGTAAGAAGGCTGAAATAAACAGACAGAGTTGTCTCGTTGGACCTCAGCATTCACTGCTCTGCATGTGTGCATTCTGCACATATCTGCAAAGACAGCAAAAGCAGAAAAAGTATTTGGGGGGTTACAAATAAACTTAAGCAAGTAAGAAAATTTGTAAATACAGAATCTCCAAATAATGAGGATTGACTACAGTTAAACCTAAATAGACAATAATCAAAGTGACAATGTATAATCTAAATGCTAAAGGAAGACTGTTAAATAGAAAAGGCAAAATGTAAATTAAGAGGATTTAAACACTATTTCACATACACCAGATTGCCACAATTTAAAAGTTTCCCAGGGGCTGGCCCGTTAGCTCAGTTGGCTAGAGCATGGTACCAGTAACACCAAAGTCCAGAGTTCAATCCCTGTACCAGCCAGCCGCCAAAAAAAAGTGGTGAGGAGTGGAGGTCTAGACTGTGGGCAAATGGGAATTCTTATACAATGCTAGCTGGCAGACAAATTGGTTCAATTATTTTGGAAAACAACTTGGCAAGACTAGTCAAGTTGAAAATGTACATGCCCTATGATCCAGAATCCTACTTCTAAGTACATATCCTACATGCATAAGAAGACATATTCAAAGATGTTCGTTATAGCACCAATTTTAATAGAGATAAATTAGAAACAACTTAAACATCCAACTGCAGAGAAATAGCAAAATAAACTGCAGTGTATTCAAAGGGTGGGTTTTAACGAATTAAATAGGTTTGCATGGGTCAACCTGGGTAGGTATCAAAATAATCATGTTGCAGAAGGATAAATATACACTTTGACAAAATTTATGTAAAACTTAAAACACATAAAACACACTGTTGCACTGTTACGACACACATATTTGGTGAAAGTGTACCAGCACTCATAGAAGTGATGCACATGAACTGCAATGCTGTGGTTACCTCTGAGACCAGAGTGACAGGAAAGGACGGGGTGAGGACTGAAGTTTACAGTCAGCAGTTAAAGTGTGGTCTCAGCTCCCCTGGTGGTGACAGAAGTATCCCTGAGACACTTTCGAGGGAACACAAAGTCATGAATATAGTAAGACCATATTTGCCTTTTGTACTCATTCTCACAAGTGTACAGTGGATGTTTCCAGAGGCCACAGGGCATGTGATACCACATCAGACTGAAGGCAGAAGCAGGCAAGATCATACAGCTATTTTCTTGTGAGAAAGACATGAGAGATTTGCAAAAATGTAAAACAAAAAAAATCCACTTTCTCACTAATTTTTCTTAGAAATATATAGTTATTTTCCATAAAAATGTTATTTATGTTAACATGTAATGGATTTACTGTTATTTTAAAATGAATTAATACATATTTTTAAAGTATTGTTTTAATTTCTAAAACAGCAGCTGTCAATAGATATGAGCCATATAAAAAAAAGCTATTTGGTTCCTCAATTACTTTTAAGAATATAAAGAGGTCCTAAGACAAAAAAGTTTGAGAACTGCTACTTTAGATGTATCACTAACAATTTCATCCTCGACGCCCAAGTTCAGACCTACTCTGGGACCTTTCCGTAGCTGGTGACTGTAGGAAGCTCCACCCCTTGATTTTGCACGGCTCGCTCCCTCAATTCACTCACATATGTGCACGCATACCACCACCTCCAACATCAGGGAGGCAGCATGGTTGGATTTTTGGCAAGGGCCCTTTCTTTCTGGCTTGCTGATGGCTGCTTTATTTCCGTGTCTTCACACAGTGGAGGGAGAAAGCCCCCTGGTTTCTTCCTTTTCTTATAACAGCACCAATCCCATCACAGGAGCTTCATCTTCACTGACCTCATCTAAACCTAATTACCTTCGAAAGGCCCTACCTCCAAATACCATCACATTGGGACTTATGGCTTCAACATATGAATTTTCAGGGGACACACTCAGTCTGTAACAGCAGCATAGCCACTTGTAGAAAGGAAAGTTGTTGAAGGACTTCCGAATCGAGAAGGAGAAAAATAAATAAATAAAAACTAGGTCAAACAAGAAAATGTAAGAAGCGAAAACTAGAGAAAAAAGAAAATAAACAGTAAACATACTAAGGAAGAAAAATAAAATGAAATAATGTATTTCAATTGTTACACTAAATAGGAACAGACAGAATTTCGCTTTTGATAGATATGGACTAACAAGAATTAAAAACAAAACCCAGTTAAACACAATATAAAAGAAACACATTAAAATAAAGAGATAACAGATGGGTTTAAAAATAAAGGAATGAACAATGGTATGTCGGACAAATAAAAAAAGAGAAAAGCAGGACTGCTAACATTAACATGAAATAAGGTGGTACTTAATGCTGAAAGCACTAACGTGGCAAAGAGAGACACTGTGTAATGAATAATAAAAGGTACAACTGACAAGGTCAGGGTAACAGTTTAAAATTGTATGCACCAAAGCAGCAGCCAAATGTATAAAGCAAAAAGGATTAGCAATGCAAGGACAACTCAGTAAGAGTAAATTTTGGTACATTTGTCTTATTCAAAATTATTTTATGTGTGTGTGAACAATATGTTTACCTAATTGTAAATTATTCAGAATTAGGCAAACCTAATAGAGAAACTAAACAACACAATTAACACACTTAATTAAATAAACATCAAACTTTGTATCCTAACAGGCATAAATGTGTTTTTTCTTATATGTGTAACAAGCATAGGAAAATCAATCATGCACTTAGCCAAACAATAAGTAAAATTAAAAAAAAAAAAAGCAGACTCCATAGGGAAAATTCTGATCATAATTGAGCACATCCGAAATAAAATAAAAAATTATCCAAAAAGTCTTTACTTGGAAATTAAGAAATACTTTTCAAAATGACCCACGGATAAGAAAGAGAATATCAAAATAAAAGTTACAATATTCTTAGAAAGCAATAAAAAGATCACTTCCTACTGAAAACTGAACACAGAGAAAGCTAAAGTATGAGCAAATGATTAACCCTTCAATGCCTCATTATTAAATAACTATTTTAAAGAAAGATATAAAAGCAACAATTAAAACTCTTTAAAAAAACAGGTATAAAACAATTATTACAGACTACTTATTAAACAACAAAATACATTATTCCAAGGGTAAAATGGATTACTTTCCATTAACACAGTAATCATGTTTGCTATTGTAGGGACCCCATGGGCGCCTGAACAGGGACACACCCTGGCAATATGGCGCCCTTCCTGGTTCTTCTCCGCAGTAAACAAGCTCGCTGGCGCCAACACCCAAGCCCACCTGCGCCAAACCTCAGCCAGTCACAGGTCAAGGCTCACCTCCTGCCCAGCCCCGTCCAATCAGTTACCACCTCGTCCACTCTCTCCCGCCCCGGAGCACAGCACCCTATAATTGTACACGCAGTCCTTGAATAAAGCGGAACTTCTCTGGTGAACCGTCAGACCGGGTCTCGCTGCCTTTCTTTCATTTGGTGCCGAAACCCGGGAGGAGTTCACCCTGCACCAGGGGACTCCTTCCTCGGACCTCCTCAGACTTCTCCGCGACCCCCCGGGACTGACGGTCCGCCCCCGTCCGTTTTCTCCGGCTCTGACTTCCTTCACCCACCACCAGCTCATCCGTTAGGTAAGCCCCCTTTTCCTTTTGTCAGGCTTGTAGGTTTTTTAAACCTTCACCCTAATCACATTCTCCCGGCCCCGACATTGACATGTTCCTGGCCCCGGAGGCTAAACCTCCCATTCCTCCCTCTCTCTTTCTCTCACTCCTTTTAACCTTCCTCCTTCCTGGGTTCATCCTTGGACCCTCTAACCTTCCTCCTACTGGGTCCAGGACCCCCGCCATCCAGTAAACCCTAGCGTGCTTGGTCCCTCCAGCTTCCGGCACAGTTGCCTCCGGGAAGCAAGGGTCTAGGTGACGACCTACACTCCCTCCCCTCCTGGGTTCATACCCACCTCCTGGGAACTGCACGACTCATTGGGGACGCCCTCTGAGTTCCGTCCTTCTCATCCGGCAGAAGGGCTCATTCTATCCTCCTTTTAAACCTTCTCTCTCTCTCTAATCCTCTTCAGAATGGGAGCTTTTGCCTCCTCCCTCCGGGGTGATTCACCCTTACAATGTCTCTTAAACAACCTCACCACCCTATCCCTCAAGCCTGACATCAAACCCAAACTCCTCACTAAATTTTGCACACAAAATTGGCCTTATTATCCCCTAGATAACCAAAATAAGTGGCCCCCTGACGGCACACTCGATCCTAACATTCTCCAGAGCCTTTTTAATTACTGCCAGTGCCTGAGAAAGTGGAAAGAAATTCCATATGTGGAGGCTTTCCACCTACTTGCTCAAAATCCCTCTCTCTGTCTCACTTGCTCTGCTTCCCAGGTTCTCCTGGCATCCAAACCCCCTTCATCCTCACTGCCTCCACTACCCTCTACGTCTGATAATTTTGACCCTGCGGACGAACCCCCTCCGCACAGGTCTCCTTCTCCTGTAACTTCCTCTGCTCCCCAACCCCCTCAGTTAACTCTGCTCCATCCGTCTCCTGCGCCCGGCCGGCCGGCAAACAGCCCTGGTCTCCGGGGCAGCCGCTGCAGGGTGAGGGGCCCCCTAGTCAGCCTGTTCTCCCTCCTGCCTCTTCCTCCCGTTTCTTCCAGCCCTGCTTTGCCACCATTTCCTGTCCCCCAACCCCCACAGGCAGCTCCGCCACCATCTTCTTTTCTTCTGTCGCCATCTTTTGTCCAGCCATTTTCTAGCCCCACCTTACCGCCATCTTGTTCCCTGCCAACTCCTATTTCACCTGCCCTGGCGCCCTCCTTTAGTCCCCCTGTGACTCGTTCCCAGGGACTCCTCCCTTCCTCTACCATGGCTCCTCTCTGCGAAGTAGCTGGTGCTGAGGGGGTCGTAAGGGTACACGTTCCCTTTTCATTAGCCGATCTCGCCCAGCTAGAAAGGAGATTGGGGTCCTTCACCACCGACCCCTCTACTTACATTAAAGAATTCCAATGGGTCCTTCAGGCATACAGTCTCACACATCATGACATCTATATGCTCCTAGCCAACACCCTCCTTTCCGAAGAACGCAATCGCATTTGGGGTGCGGCTCGGAGTCATGCAGATGAAATCCACCGCACAAACCCTGCCCTCCCCATTGGCCCCCAGGCAGTTCCCGAACAGGATCCACATTGGGATTACAACACGCCACAGGGAATTCAGGCCAGAGATCATTTTAGTTCTTGCCTCCTGGCCGGTCTTAAAAAGGCCCCATTGGCCTCCAGGCAGTTCCCAAACAGGATCCACATTGGGATTACAACACACCACAGGGAATTCAGGCCAGAGATCATTTTAGTTCTTGCCTCCTGGCCGGTCTTTAAAAGGCCGCTGGCAAAGTTGTTAATTTCCAAAAAGTCCAGGATGTTATCCAAAAAAAGGAAGAAACCCCATCCGAGTTCCTTAATCGCCTAACTCAGGCTCTCCAACAATACACCAACCTAGATCCCACCTCAGAAGAAGGACGCCACGTCCTTATGACATCCTTTTGGCTCAATCCTACCCTGACATCAAGGCCAAACTAAAAAAACTGGAACAGGGCCCTGCTACTCCCCAGAATGAAATTTTATCAGTGACCTTCAAGGTCTTTCATAATAGGGAGGATGAACAGGAACAGAAAAAGGAGCGGCGCAAACAAAAGGCTGATCTGGCCAACCTCCAAATGCTGGCCAAAGTAATTACTTAGCCTTCTAAGTGCCCTTTCGGGCCCTCCACCTCCAAAGCTCCCCCTGGTGCCTGCTTTAAGTGTGGCAAAGAAGGTCATTGGTCAAGGAGTTGCCCATCACCCAGAGAGCCCATCAAGCCATGTCCTAGGTGCCAAGAAATGGGGCACTGGGGCTCCGACTGTCCACTCACCCGAAGGGAGACTGGCCTAGCAAGCCCCAGCCATCCCGGGTGCCTTAAGCACCTCTGGTGGAACTGGCTGAGGAAGAAGAAGACTGATGGGACCCTGGCTCCCTCCCGACCATGACTATCAAAGAAAGTGAGCCCAGGGTGACTATTGTCGTGGATGGCCGATCCGTCTCCTTCCTCCTGGACACAGGAGCCACTTTCTCGGTCTTGAGGGAGTTTCGGGGCCCAACCACACTTAACATTTCTCCTATAGTCGGGGTAGGAGGAAAACATATATACCCCC
>NW_007730552.1:133409-134264 GCF_000696425.1 Galeopterus variegatus
ATATTTTCACTCTTCCCACCCACAGTCAACCCTCCTGCAGTACGTGGATGACCTTTTGCTCTGTAGTCCCTCTTGGGCACAATCACAGGCCAACACTGCTTCCCTTCTTAATTTCCTGGCAGACAAAGGGTATCGCATTTCACCTTCTAAAGCCCAAATATCCCTCTATGAAGTCACTTATCCGGGATTTGAATTATCCCCTTCTTGACAGGCCATCACCCTTAATAGGAAGGAGCTTTTAAAGTCCCTACCTACTCCAAAAACTAAAGCAGAAATCCTTTCCTTCTTAGGCCTAGTGGGGTATTTTAGAGCATGGATCCCAAATTACTCTTTATTAGCCCACCCACTATATGCCCTTGCAAAAGGAGACCAAAATGTACCCCTATCATCTTCATCAGATAAGCCATTCCAAAAACTCCACCAGGCTCAGGTCGCGGCCCCTGCTTTACACCTGCCTGACCTCACTAAACCCTTCTCCCTTTATGTACATGAAAGGGACGGACAAGCCCTGGGGGTGTTAGGACAAACATATGGCCCCTCCTTCGCCCCAGTAGCATACTTGTCCAAACAACTAGATCCCACTGTCCGGGGCTGGGCTCCCTGCCTTCGTGCCCTGGCTGCTGGGCATCTACTACAAAAAGAGGCTTATAAATTAACATTTGGTGCACCCTTAAGCATACTCTCGCCTCACCATCTAAAGGACCTCCTCACCTACAAAGCTCTACACTCCCTTTCCCCATCTAGGCTGTTAGGCCTGCTGTCCTCCTTCCTAGAAAATACTGATATTACCTTTCTCCCATGTTTGCCTCTAAATCCTGCTACTCTTCTCCCTATTCCCTATCTGCCCAACACCCC
>NW_007730552.1:135249-136301 GCF_000696425.1 Galeopterus variegatus
CAAGCTAGGGGTAATATCCCTGCCGCAGACTGGCAGATCGATTTCACCCACAGGCCTCCTGTTAAACGTCAGCAATATCTCCTCGTAATGGTAGATACCTTTTCCGGGTGGACAGAGGCCTTCCCCACCACTAACAAAAAAGCCACCACTGTGGCTTCCATACTCCTCTCCCAGNCCACATTTCCAGGTTAAAACCCTGCTTCCCGGCTTCACCAGCAGATTCCACAGAACCTACGTGTGACCTGCGAGTTCAGGACACACCCTTTCGAGAAACTGAAACATTTGCCTGCACTCCTAATCCCTCTCACCCCCTCAAACTCCGTTTATCCCGACTCCCAAGTCTCCCTCCATTACAGGAACAACGACCACTCCCGTTAACATTATCCTGCTTCTCTTACTGTGCCTAGTAGGTGCCTCTAAATCCTCGTATGTTTGGCGGTTCATGGTGCGAGAAACTCTTACAGGGAAACAAGGTAAACAAGGTGAAACCACACTACTCCCTTCCACGGGGGATTGTTCTCCAGCTGGATGCCGAAGTCTTGTTACCATTCCCCTTACAGGGAGTAAATTAATCCCTCAAGCCTCATACCCATATCTATGTTTTCTTTTTGATCAAACCAAAGATTATTGTCACTGGTGGTCAGAAACTTATGGGGGATGCCCATACTGGTCGTGTCGGATTCATGATCCGCAGGTGCCGCAATATATCAACCAAATCTTTCGGTGGGTTGGGAACAGGTGGGATGGGTACACATTTCAATTATTCATTCATGACCCGTGGGACCCCAGGTGGGCTGGAGTAGTTATTGGATCTTTCTACTGCAGCGTCAGGGTCGGCTCTCTCCCCTGCGGACAATTTGAAATCTCCCGCACATATGTCTTCAGAAAAGATCCCGTTCCCTTATCTGCTGTACATACTCACATTTCTCAGCAAGAAAAAACCCTTTCTTCAAAGATAAATGCCACCAACCAGCGCTCTCCCGTCTACACCTGGCAACAAATTATTTCTGAAACCGTTATCTCCCTTAACCAGACTTTCTTCAACTCCATCG
>NW_007730552.1:137301-141656 GCF_000696425.1 Galeopterus variegatus
GCAGACAAGGGCGGCACTTGCATCTTCCTCCGGGAAGAATGTTGCTATTATATCAATGAATCAGGACTAGTAGAAACCAATGTTGTCAAACTCACCAACTTAGCCTCAGACCTCAGAGCCAACCGCCCTGATCCTTTCTCCTCTTTTTTCCAAGGCTCACTTCTCACCTGGGTATGGCCAGTATTAGGACCCCTCACTGTCATATTTATAGCCTGTCTTTTTCTGCCCTGCATTATAAAATTCATTCAAACTCAACTCGGAAGGATTTCTAACCAAACTTTTAACCAGCTTTTACTTAGGAACTACCAGCTCCTGGCCACCAAGGATCCTGCCCGCTCTCCACCAGATCAGCTAACCCACTGTTAAAATGGACCTGTCTCATCGATGGTCCCTGTTCCTGGAAGCTTTGGCCGCAGACTCCTGGATGCTCTCCCCTACAGCCTCCTACACACACTGGACTCAACAAATCACCGACCTGTGGCTTCAGGGAACCTTTCTAGAGTTCTCCCCCTTCGAAATTATCTTATTCTCTACCCTCTTTTGGGTCCTGTTACAAAATCCCCAACCTTCCCCCAATTCCTCTTCCTCTACTACGCCCCCGTCCAGCAGGAAGTAGCTCGAAGATCATGGCGACCCACTCCCCACAAAAGAGGAAAAAGGGAGGAATGTAGGGACCCCATGGGCACCTGAACAGGGACACACCCTGGCAATATGGCGCCCTTCCTGGTTCTTCTCCGCAGTAAACAAGCTCGCTGGCGCCAACACCCAAGCCCACCCACGCTAAATCTCAGCCAGTCACAGATCAAGGCTCACCTCCTGCCCAGCCCCGTCCAATCAGTTACCACCCCGTCCACTCTCTCTCCCGCCCCAGAGCACAGCACCCTATAAATGTCCGTGCAGGCCTTGAATAAAGCGGAACTTCTCTGGGTAACTGTCAGACTGGGTCTCGCTGCCTTTCTTTCAGCTGTGACCACTAAAAGTTGCTATTGAACTTTGTTTTAGAGATTCTACCAAAGTAATGAGACAAAATAGAACAATTTATGTAAATATTGGAAAATAAAAGATGAAATTATCTCTTTTGGGGAAAGAGGGTCCAATCATCATAACAGCAACAATGGCAATAACAAAAAACAAAAAAGAAAAAGAAAAATCCCTAAAAACTACCAGGGAATGCATTCATTAAGACATATACAGAGTCCACATGAAGAAAATAATTGACATAGAATACTACATCTTTTGATTACAGGATTTAATAGCATAAAATGAGAACTCTTAAAATTAATGTTTAATACCAGTTAGAATTCCAGTCTTTTAAAAATCTGCACAAAATTGTCTTAATACTGATGTGGAAGAATAAATATCAGGGAAGAGCCAAGAAAGTCCTGAAAAAGAATGCTGTAGGAAAAGATGTCTTCACAGATATTAAAACTTAAGAGAAAGCCACAATAATAAAACAAATATTTCACTGGAACTGAAATTTATCCTAATACATAAGGGATTTTTAAGTAAAATACAGATGTCATTTTAATCCACTGGGAAAATTATGGTTTATACTTTACTCAAAGGGCTATCTATCTAGCATGAAATAAAGTTGAATCTTCATACCATATATGGGAAAAGATTTCAGAAGGATTAAACACTAACATAACTATAAAAATCTCTGGAAGATTTAAGTGACTAAAGGTACAACCTATGGATTGGGGGAGAATTATTTACCTCAAAAAAAAAATGTAAACAAAAACTGTCATACAGAAAGCAAACATTCTGGGCCGGCCCGGTGGCGCACTGCTACAGTGCGCCGCTTGGGAAGTGCGGCAGCGCTCCCGCCGAGGGTTCGGATCCCACATGCAGACCGGCCACTCACTGGCTGAGCAAGGGGCGGGAGCAACACCGAGGGTTGCGATCCTGTTGCCGGTCCCGGTCCGGTACGGGCGCGACACTGAGGGTTGCGATCAGTTGCCGGACACAAAAAAAGACAAAAAGGAAAAAAGAAAAAAAAAAAAGGAAAGCAAACATTCTGATGTGGCAAAAGAAAGACTAAGGAAAAAAATACCTGCAATGCCTATCACAGGTTAATACAGAGGATTAACCTCCCACAATATACAAAGAGTTTTTACAAATTTTTCAGAAAAAAGAAAACCACTTAATAAAAGTAAATGGGCAAAGGATATAAATAAATAATTCATAGAAAAATAATTCTAAATATCCAATAAATATTGTTAACTAAGTACTCTAATTAAAATAACAATGAATTATCACTTCTCCCTCAAGATATGGCAAAAAATTAAAAGGAATGACTAACACCTACTGCTGATCAGCATGTCTGGAAAGTGTACTATTGTATGTTGCTGGTGAAAATATAAATTTTTACAATCTTTTTAGAGTGCAATCTGGCAATATCTATTAAAATTCAAACCACACAGGTTTTAGAATACACTGATATTATGAAATATTTGGCAGCCATTAAAAAGAACATGAGTTCTATACCAGGTAAATCAGACATAGAGCCAGCATGTATCTTTGAGTGGAAAAGGATTTTAGATAAGGAATTTTAAAATAAAAATAATTTTAAAAATTCTAAAAAGCAATCTACAAAAAGTAACCTAAAAGTTTATGATGAAATCAACCTGATGAATGTGATCCCATTTATATAAAGTTATATATGTGCATCTTTATAAACAAAGATATCTAAAGTGGCATTGAAATGTAGTTATTTTAAAGGTAAGATTTCAGCTAGGATTTTTTTTTTTTACTATCTTTCACATCTCTGCAGTTTGAGTTTTCAAGCATGACTATATATATAAGGGTACTTCAAAAAGTTCATGGAAAAATAGAAAATAACATAATATAAACCTGTCCATGAACTTTTTGAAGACCCCACATATTACTTACATAGTAACTTAGTTATACCTTCTCTTATCTTTCCCCCTCTATTGAATCAAATGTCAGTTCCTATTGATTTTATCTCTGGAATCTTTCTCAGATTCGTGCTCTGCTTTACATTCCCAGAGTTTAACCCTTCACCATCTCTCACCTGCACAACCACAGCAGCCTAACTAAACCCTCTGCTTCCATATCACTCCGTATCATGACTGGTTTCCTTCCTATTAAACAAAATACACACCCAACTATGCCAATTCCCTCCTAAAAACTTGAGCAGTTCTTCACTGAACACAAAATAAGAACCAAACCGTACCATACCATCTGAGGCTCTCCGAGTCTCGTTCTAAACTATCTTACCCTCCAACTCCTGTTAGTTTACTCTTTCATTCAGCAAACATTTGCTGTGTGCTTCCTATGTGCCAGACGCTGTTCTAGCGTCTGTGCTCAATCAGTCAAAACACTAGTGTCACAACAGCCAAAACTGCCTGCCCCAGCCTTGTGGACGTCATACCCATGTGGGGATAGGGAGAGAGAGACATAGAAGTTCCACAGCATGTAATTACTATGGGAGAGAGATATGGAGTGTTGGTGGGGGTTGCAATTTTTAAACAGGGTGGCCACGGTAACTCTTCATTGAGGTGACACTGGACAGATTTGAAGATGGTGAGTGAGTCAGCCCAAGGATGTTGGAGGAAAATGCCCCCCGTCCTCCACACTGTGTAAAGACCCTAGGATGAAAGAGAGGCTGTATATTCCAAGAATAGCAAGGAGGCCACTGTGACTGAAGCTAAGGAAGCAAGGGCAAGAGCAGTAAGACATGAGGTCAGAGAGGGGACAGGACTGGGGTCTAGACCAGAAAACGGACCTGGATTTTTACTATGAATGAAACGGGGAATGTAATCAGCACTGACGATGCCTGGTTATTAACCTCTTCCCAAGTGTCAGTGCTTACTTGACAGGTATGTGGGCTAAATTCTCAAGCTCCCTTGTCCCTGACAAGGACAACTCCTGAGATGTAACTTACACTGACTACAGAGCTCCCCTACAGGACTGAACCAAAGTTATTTTCTGTGGAATGCACCTTTGCGTGGCTTTCTTCCTTTTCATATCCCGCTTACCCACAACCCTGCTGGTTTTTCCTGGGAACACTTTCTGAATTTTGCTTACATGAATCTTGGTCTTAGGGTCTGCTAAAACAGAAAGCTACCAAAGAATTTTACATGAGATGTGGCATGATTTATTCAATAAATTGTTGGTAAGAATGCTGAAATACTAACTGTTCTTAAAATACATGTCATATTACTCACACATGCTGGGTTTTTCGCAAAGAAATAATGACTCCTTTTTTCCCTCCCCACTGTAAAAAGCTTTACTCATTCCTCAAAATGCCATCCAAAATGACAATTCTTGCTGCATGCAATCCTTTCCAGCCTCTTTTTTTTTTTTTTTTTTTCCTTTTTTTTTTTTTCCGT